>NC_029776.3:48360060-48360429 GCF_000817695.3 Arachis duranensis | reverse complement strand
CTCTTAAGCACACTCTTTTGCTTTGGATCACGACTTTAACCACTCAGTCTCAAGCTTTTCACTTGGACCTGCATGCCACAAGCGCATGGTTAGGGATAGCTTGAATTAGCCGCTTAGGCCTGCATTTTATTTCCTTGGTCCCTCCTATCCACTGATGCTCAAAGCCTTGGATCCTTTTTACCCTTGCCTTTTGGTTTTAAGGGCTATTGGCTTTTTCTGCTTGCTTTTTCTTTCTTTCTTTCTATTTTTTTTCTCGCCATTTTTTTTCTCTTCTTCTTTTTTTTTTCACAAGCTTTTGTTTTTCACTGCTTTTTCTTGCTTCAAGAATCAATTTTATGATTTTTCAGATTATCAATAACATTTCTCTTT
>NC_029776.3:48357824-48359871 GCF_000817695.3 Arachis duranensis | reverse complement strand
TTTGAAATTCATGTACTTCTTGTTCTTTTGAATTAAAACATCTTTCATTTAAGAGAGGTGAAGGATTAATGGATTTTATTTATAGCTTTAAGACATAGTTACTACATACTAATGATCATGAAATAAAGACACAAAACATAGATAAACACAACATTAAAAACCAAAAACAGAAAGAAATAAAGAACAAGGAATGAATCCACCTTTAGTGGTGTCTTTTTCTTGAAGGTCCAACAATGTCCTTAAGCTCTTCTATGTCCCTTCCTTGCCTTTGTTGCTCCTCCCTCATTGCTCTTTGATCTTCTCTTATTTCATGGAGAATGATGGAGTGCTCATGATGTTCCACCCTTAATTGTTCCACATTGTGGCTCAAATCTTCTAAGGAGGTGTTGAGTTGCTCCCAATAGTTGTTGGGAGGAAAGTGCATCCCTTGAGGCATCTTAGGGATTTCTTGATGATGAGCTTCCTGTTGCATCTCTTGAGAACCGTGAAGGGTCTCTCTTGCTTGCTCCATCCTCTTCTTGGTGATGGGCTTATCCTCTTCAATAGGGATGTCTCCTTCTATGATAACTCCAGCTGAGTAACATAGATGGCAAATAAGGTGAGGAAAAGCTAGCCTTGCCATGGTGGAGGGCTTGTCGGCTATTTTGTAGAATTCATTGGAGATGACCTGTAACACCCTACCATACAGAGTCTTATGCTTAAGTCATAATCCGGAGATGGCAAGGTATTACGACCTCTAAAATAAAAATCTAGTACGTATAGTAGTATGAATGATTGATTATAACTAGGAGCCTTTGTAGAAAAAGGGGGTAAACAAAAACCGCAACTCAAAAACGCAACACTCCGATCGATAACGTAACGAGCAAGGATAAACCAACACGAGATTATATATACACAAAGGAGTGTCAAAAACAGGAATATCAAGACTCAAAATTTGGCTGCGAAGATAACCAGTCCGAGCATAGCAATATATACATATAATAAAAATAAGGAAAACCCCAAAGGAAACCCAAAGGGACACAAATACATAAAACCTATTCTCCAAAATCTCCCATAAGAGGAGTCATCACAGTTTGTATTATTTAATGGAGATAAAAATATCTAAGCAAAACATATAAACCAAATCATAGCCCCGAGAACAAAGGATCTTCGCATATATAGAAGTCTCCAACATGCCTCAGCGGGAAACCTCACGTCCTGTATCTGAAAACCACAAAATCCGCATGGGTGAGAACCAGAGGTCCCCAGCACGGTAACAGCTTCCACATATATAATACATAATAATAGAGGAAAGCCGAAGGCAATCCTAAAACTTCCTCCAGATAATATCAAAGCTTATAAACAAGGTAAACCATAAAAGGGCATCTGGCTAAAGATACTTCAGTCTAACTAATACTTTCCTTTCCAATTCCTTCAAACCTCCCAACCACCAGCAGGAGTATAATATAGCAAACACAGTTATATCAAGCAAGAAATATATAATTAGGAACAAGTAAGGCATTTAGACAATTAGCAAGTAATATGCAGTCAAATAGGCAATCTCAAACAATTCATATAGTATGCATATGATGAATGCCTGTCCCTAGTGGCTGATGATATCATCTTGTCGGTTATAAAGCCAACCCGACAAGTCCTGGTCGCTAATCATTGGACTGTCCCTCTGTCACGCATCCCCAACTCAAGTTATACTCATCATAAACTTGATCATAATCATGATCTATATCCATCACCTTCACTGGTGAATATTTACGGGGGCGAGCTCATCCGGGTCTTTCACAGTGCCCGGCCACACTTATGACATAGGGTCAAAAGAGCTTCGAGTCTCAACCTGGAGCACGTGGTGGCTAGCCACTGCTTCCCCCCAGGAAAACTCTCAACTCCAACAGTGGAAGTGCAACATTCACAATTCATTCAACAGCATATATGCATTTATACATAGCCATAATCATGGCTCCACCGTAACACAGCAATAATCTAGCCATCCGGCTCATGGTTAAATCCATAACCAGCCAATATTCATAGCATACCCAGCTATTCCGGCTCACGG
>NC_029776.3:48357076-48357548 GCF_000817695.3 Arachis duranensis | reverse complement strand
TGCCCCAGGCACAACACTGGCACAGTTCTGGCATAACTCTCTGGAAAATGGTTGGGCATTGGGTGCAGCACCATCGGCGCGCCCGCGCACATCACGCGCACGCGTGGATGGAATTTTCGGGAAGAACGGCGCGCACGCACCAAGTGCGCCCACGCGCAAGGGGTCATTCTGCTAAAAATTTTCTAAGTTAAAAGCTGCAGAATTTACCAATTTGAACCCCAATCTTCCAACGGACATAACTTTCTCATTTTAAATCGTTTTTCACCCGTTCTTCGAATGGCATGGACATCCCAGATCCAATTTCATTTCTAAATAGATTTGGCACAAAACAGAGATCCGTAGTCTAAGTTATGTCCCACCAAAGTATGCCCAAAAACCATGTTTTTCATAAAAACCACAAAGTGCCATTTGCAAACAAGCCATTTCCAACTCTTTTCAAAATCAATCAAAACATGCCATTTTCATCCCTTTT
>NC_029776.3:48355495-48356905 GCF_000817695.3 Arachis duranensis | reverse complement strand
AAACATATTGACATATCATATACTCTTCCTCATGCCAATTCTCAACAACACCAAATCCAATAAATCATTATTGTACACAATCAACATCATACTCACCATAAACATGGTTCAACCCACAATTCAACCATAACCAATCATCAAGCATATATCACAACATGCATATTTCTCATACATCATACCACCAAGGCATCATTAATCATCATCACATATATGACCACATCATATATCTCAATCATTCAATGACATCAACATTTCAATGCCTATCTTAGGGCCTCTAGCCTAAGTATTTCCTACCACATTACATATTAGATACGGGAAACCGAAACCATACCTTAGCCGATTTTCCCAAGCTCCACTGGAGCACTTCCAAATCACTTTCCACAAGCTCTCAAGGCCTCAACACCTCCAAAAACAGATTTTTCACCACCAAACCCTCTCCAAGCTTTTCAAAATCACCAATCAAGCTCCAATATTCACATATACACAACCTAAGCCACAATCATCATACCCATACACAACATCTCAAAACCCAAACATCATAAAATCACAAATCACACTAGGGTTGAGAATCTTACTACACCCAAGGTCCAAGGAGACAAGATTAACCTCCTCCTTCAAGAGAGTTGGGTCCTATAACATCAAAGAACCCAAAATCTCAACATTTCACCCATGAAACTCGAAAATAAGGGCTGAAACTTCGAACAGAAACTTGTGGCTTACCTCAAGATTGATTGTATGGGTTTTGTAGAGCTCTCCGCGGTGAACGTGGCCGCAAACAGAGCGGCAATCGGAGCTCTAGATCAAAAGTTATGGTGGTTTGAAGATCAACCAAGGGAGAGAACTTGAGAGAGTGTTCTTCCTCCCTTTCTCTCTAATTTCAGCGTGTTTGAGTGTGTTGTAAGGAGAGAGAGTGCTGAAAACTAGGGTTTTGGTTTAGTTTAGTTGGGTCAAGGGCCCACTTTGGGTCCGGTTGGCCCGGTTTGGCCCGTTCGATCCAATCTTGGTCTGAATTCTATAAAATTGGTACCAAAATTCTCGTCTCAATCTCCTCTATCACATTTAGCCATAAAAATCACATTTTAGGCTTTCTAGAATAAATTCTCATTTATGGGTTAATTAACCGTTAATTAACCAGGTTTCACATGACCTCATGAACTTCTACTTCCTCTCCAATCATGATGCTATGAATCCTGATGGCCTGATCCACAGTAACTTCAGATCAGTTGCTAGTGGGAATGATGGAGCGTTGAATGAACTCCAACCATCCTCTAGCCACCGGCTTGAGGTCCAGTCTTCTTAGTTGGACTGGCTTGCCTTTGGAGTCTCTCTTCCATTGAGCTCCTTCCACACATATGTCCATTAGGACTTGGTCCAACCTTTGATTAAAGTTGACCCTTCTAGTGTAGGGGC
>NC_029776.3:48353957-48355173 GCF_000817695.3 Arachis duranensis | reverse complement strand
CTTTGACCACACCAAACTTAAAATATTGCTCGTCCTCGAGCAAGAGAAGAAAGAAAAGAAGAAGAAGAAAATATAGAGGAGAGGGAGAGATGTAGGTTCGGCCAAGGTGAAGAAGAGGGGGTTGTGTTGTGTGAAAATGAAGTAGAATGGAAGGGTATATATAGGGAGAGGGGAGAGTGAATTTTCGGCCATATAGGGTGTGAATGGGTGGGAAAATGTTTTTGAATTTTGAAGGTAGGTGGGGTTTATGTGGAAGAGTGGATGGATGTGAGTGGTGAAGGGGGTGATTGGGAAGAGGAATTGAGGTGATTGGTGAAGAGTGTTGGGAAGTGTGACATGGGGAATACTCATTCACAAAATACGATTAGGAGGTAAGGTGGGAATATAGTAGGTGGGGATTCTGTGGGGTCCACAGATCCTGAGGTGATCCTGTGGGGTCCACAGATCCTGAGGTGTCAAGGAATTCCATCCCTGCACCAAATACGCATGTAAATTGCCTTTGCACACCATTCTGGCGTTTAAACGCCGTGTGGTGCACATTCTGGGCGTTCAACGCCCATGTAAAACATGTTTCTGGCGTTGAACGCCAGTTTCATGCTTGTTACTGGCGTTCAGCACTAGCTTTTCTTCTCTAGGCACATTCCTGGCGTTCAGCGCCAGAATGTTGCTTGTTTCTGGCGTTTAGCGCCAGATTCATGCTTTGTTCTGGCGTTGAACGCCAGCCAGATGCATCTTACTGGCGTTGAACGCCAGTCTGTGCTTCCTCCAGGGTGTGATTTTTCTTCTGCTGTTTTTGATTCTATTTTTAATTTTTATATTTTTTTTGTGACTCCTCATGATCATGTACCTAATAAAACACAAAATAACAATAAAATAAAAATTATAAAAATTAGATAAATAAGATTGGGTTGCCTCCCAACAAGCGCTTCTTTAATGTCAATAGCTTGACAGTGGCTCTCATGGAGCCACAAAGGTGATCAGGTCAATGTTGTATAGTCCCAATACCAAACTTAGAGTTTGGATATGGGGTCTTAACACCAAACTTAGAGTTTGGTTGTGGCCTCACAACACCAAACTTAGAGTTTGACTGTGGGGGCTCTTCTTGACTCTGAACTGAGAGAAGCTCTTCATGCTTACTCTCTTTTGTCACAGAGGGATGGCCATGTGCCTTAAACACAAGGTAGTCCCCATTCAATTGAAGGACTAATTCACCTCT
>NC_029776.3:48352005-48352372 GCF_000817695.3 Arachis duranensis | reverse complement strand
CTCATATGAAAGAGAAGAAAACAAGAAAAGAAAGAGGAATTCTTTATGTTAGTAGAAAAAGAAAGGGGATAAGAGTAAAGAAGAATGGGTTCGGATATTTAGATGGAGAGAGGTGAAGAGAGGTGTTAGTAAATAAATAATTAAATAGAATAGGAAAAGAGAGGGAGAATTTTCGAAAATTATTTTGAAAAAGGGGTTAGTAATTTTTGAAAATTAAAGATAAGATAAGATTTAAAATTAAAATTTAAAACAATTAAAAAGAATTTTTGAAAAAGAGAGAAGTATGTTCGAAAATTAGAGAGGGATAGGTAGTTAGTTGGTTTTGAAAAAGATAGGAAACAAACAAAAAGTTAGTTAGTTGATTGAA
>NC_029776.3:48351454-48351811 GCF_000817695.3 Arachis duranensis | reverse complement strand
TCGAAAATAATAAAAAAGATATGATTTTTTTGAAAAAGATTTTGAAAAGATAAGATTTTAAAATTGAAATTTTGACTTGACTTGTAAGAAATAACTAATTTTTAAAAATTTTTTGACCAAGTTAACCCAAAATTTCGAAAATTTGGAGGGAAATAAGGAAAAGATATTTTTTTGAATTTTGAATTTTTAAAGATGAGAGAGAAAAACATAAAAATGACCTAAAATATGAAAATTTTGGATCAAACACATAATGCATGCAACAACACTATGAATATCAAGATGAACACCAAGAACACTTTGAAGATCATGATGAACATCAAGAACATATTTTTAAAAAATTTTTGATGCAAAGAAAAC
>NC_029776.3:48349788-48351333 GCF_000817695.3 Arachis duranensis | reverse complement strand
AAGAAAACATCAAGATCAAACAAGAGGACTTACCAAGAACAACTTGAAGATCATGAAGAACACTATGAATGCATGAATTTTCAAAAAATGCAAGAAACATTTTTTTTAAAGCATGCAATTGACACCAAACTTAAAATTGACTCAAGACTCAAACAAGAAACACAAAATATTTTTGGTTTTTTTATGATTTTATGATTTTTTGTATTTTTATTAATTTTTTTCGAAAATAAAGTTTGGAAAAACGAAAAAGAAAAATTTTGAAAAAGTTTTTGAAAAGAAAATTACCTAATCTGAGCAACAAGATGAACCGTCAGTTGTTCATACTCGAACAATCCCCGGCAACGGCGCCAAAAACTTGGTGGACGAAATTGTGATCACATCAATGTAGTATTTTTTGTTGTTGTATGGAATCATTATTATGGCTCTTTGCTATGTGTGGACACAACTCCGTTCAACTAGCCAGCAAGTGTACTGGGTCATCCAAGTAATAAACCTTACGTGAGTAAGGGTCGATCCCACAGAGATTGTTGGTATGAAGCAAGCTATGGTCACCTTGTAAATCTCAGTTCGGCAGATTAAATGGTTATAGGTTTCGAAATATTAATAATAATTAGAAAATAAAAAAGGGATAGAAATACTTATGTAAATCAATAGTGGGAATTTCAGATAGGCGTGTGGAGATGCTAGACTCCTTTCGAATATCTACTTTCCTATTGCTTTCATCCAATCCTTATTACTCCTTTTCATGGCAAGCTGTATGTAGGGCATCACCATCATCAATGGCTACTTTCAATCCTCTCGGGAAAATGGTCCTATGCGCTGTCACTGCACGGCTAATCGTCTGGAGGCATCACCCTTGTTGATAGCTACATCCTATCCTCTCAGTGAAAATAGTCCAAATGCTCTGTCACAGCACGGCTAATCATCTGTCGGTTCTCAATCAGGTTGGAGTAGAATCCATTGATTCTTTTGCGTCTGTCACTAACGCCCAGCCTTCAGGAGTTTGAAGCTTGTCACAGTCATTCAATATCGGAATCTTACTCGGAATACCACAGACAAGGTTAGACTTTCCGGATCCCCATGAATGCCGCCATCTATCTAACTTATACCACGAAGATTCTGTTAGAGAATCTAAGAGATATGCGCCCGGCCTAAGGTAGAACGGAAGTGGTTGTCAGTCACGCGCGTTCATAAGTGAGAATGATGATGAGTGTCACGGATCATCACATTCATCAAAGTGTTGTGCAATGTATATCTTGGAATAAGAATAAAAGAGAATTGAATAGAAAATAATAGTAATTGTATTGAAACTTGAGGTACAGCAGAGCTCCACACCCTTAATCTATGGTGTGTAGAAACTCCACCGTTGAAAATATATAAGTGAAAGGTCCAGGCATGGCCGAATGGCCAGCCCCCAAAACGTGATCAATAGTCTCCTCAGATGAAGAATAAAACAAAACTGAGACCAAAGATGTCTAATACAATAGTAAATTATCCTATTTATACTAGACTAGCTACTAGGGTTTACAGAAGTAAGTAATTGAT
>NC_029776.3:48299896-48349742 GCF_000817695.3 Arachis duranensis | reverse complement strand
TCTATCCACGAGCTGAGGCTTTTATTGGAGTTGAACGCCAAGTTGTAACGTGTTTTGGGCATTCAACTCCGGATCATGACGTGTTTCTGGCGTTTAACTCCAGACAGCAGCATGTACTTAGCGTTCAACGCCAAGTTATGTCGTCAAATTTATAATAAAGTATGAACTATTATATATTTCTGGAAAGCTCTGGATGTCTACTTTCCAACGCCGTTGAGAGCGCGCCATTTGGAGTTCTGTAGCTCTAGAAAATCCATTTCGAGTGCAGGGAGGTCAGATTCCAATAGCATCAGCAGTCCTTTTGTCAGCCTTTTTCAGAGTTTTGCTCAAGTCCCTCAATTTCTGCCAGAAATTACCTGAAATCACAGAAAAATACACAAACTCATAGTAAAGTCTAGAAATGTAAATTTAACATAAAAACTAATGAAAACATCCCTAAAAGTAGCTTGAACTTACTAAAAACTACCTAAAAACAATGCCAAAAAGCGTATAAGTTATCCGCTCATCAGTATGCAAGGAAGGAGCTACATTGGAAGCAGATGTCGTGTTCTAGACATGTAAAAAACATTGATAAGAATACGAGGTACTTCCACAACTTAGCCTCTACGAGAAGGTGAAACAACATGATTGATGTGCTACTCATTAATGGTAGGCTGATAAGGAACCAAGCGAGATTAAGATTGAGATTAGAGACTTCTACAAAAATTTGTATCATCAAGAAGATTCTCCTTTGATGGGGTTCAGGGACGGATTGGTGGAAATGATTAGTGAGGAGGATGCTTTGGCATTGGAGGTGCAACCGACTCCAGAGGAGGTTAAAGAAGCTGTATGGGATTGTGAATCTTCCAAAGCTCCTGGTAGTGATGGGTACAACATGAACTTTATAAAGAGGTGCTGGACTGAAATTGGCACTGAATTTACAGCGGCGGTGTTGGATTTCTTCCTGTCTTCTAAGCTACCGGCGGATGTGAATCTCACTTGGGTGGCACTGGCCCCTAAGTTTACTGGGGCGAAGGAAATAAAAGATCTGAGACCGATCAGTATGGTAGGTTGTGTTCATAAAGACATTTTGAAAATGATGGTTAAGAGGATGCGAGCAATCATGCCACGACTAGTAGGGGAGACTCAAAGTGCCTTTGTAAAGGGACAAAAGATTCATGATGGGGCTCTTATCGCTTGCGAAACTGTGCAATGAATAAAAATGAAGAAGAAAGAAGCGGTGATAATGAAGCTGGACTTCCAGAAAGCATATGATAGAGTCAAGTGGAGCTTTGTAGACCTGGTGTTGCAAAAGATGGGCTTTGGACGTAGATGGAGGAGTTTGGTTATGGAGTGTGTAACTACAAGTTCAATGTCAGTGCTGATAAACGGATCGCCATCTAAGCCTTTTAAGATGGAAAGGGGTTTGCGACAGGGTGATCCACTATCTCCATTTCTATTTGTGCTTGTCGTTGACGTGCTACATAGGATGTTTGGGGAAGCAGTGAGAAATGGGCGTATCTCACCACTACTTGTGGGTGGAGATCAGGTTGAGTTATCACATCTTCAGTTTGCGGACGATACTATCCTGTTCTGTCCCCCCGAGGAAGAGACCATTAAGAACTACAGGAGGATCCTTCGCTGCTTTGAGCTCATGTCGGGATTGAGTATTAATTTTGATAAGTCTAACTTAATCCCTATTAACTGTGATGATCAGTGGGTGCAACATATGTCTAGAGTGCTGGGGGGCAAGATTGCCTCTCTGCCGGTGAAATACTTGGGGATCCTGTTAGGAGCGAACTCGAGGTTGGTGAAGACTTGGAAGTCCATTATAGAAAAAGCGGAAGAGAAGCTGGGCATTTGGAAAGCCAAGACCCTCAATAGAGCTGGTAAATTGGTGCTTATTAAATTTGTTTTTGAATAGCCTCCCTGTCTATTATTTGAGCTTATATAAAATGCCAAAGGCTGTTGCAGAGAAGCTGGTTTCTCTGCAGAGAAGGTTTCTTTGGAGTAAGGAGGATGGAAGGAATGGTATGGCAATGGTCAGATGGGAGGTGGTGCAGGCTCCCAAAAAAATTGGCGGTTTAGGGATTGGGGATGCTATGGTGCGTAACACAGCCCTTCTCTTTAAGTGGTGGTGGCGATTTTCGAAGGAGGAGTGCCCCTTATGGAAGAAAGTGGTGTGTTCTTGTAACAACCTAAGTCCCAATGTGATGCTGTCATCTCAGGTACAACCTACTCGGGAGGTGGGGGGCATGGAGAGATATCTGCCAGATACAGTTCAAGGATCAACAAGTTAGACAAAAGATGATTAATAGGTTGGCTATGGAGATTGGTGATGGGAGAGGAACTCGGTTCTGGGAGGATGTATGGCTGTGTGGAGGGGCTCTGAAAGACTTATTTCCGAGGCTTTTTGTCAATTTCAAACCAAACAGGATCCGTCATAGGGGATTGTGGGTTTTGGGACGGGTTAGAGTGGAGATGGAATTTCCATTGGAGGCGAGAGCTTTTCCAATGGGAATTGGAACTACTGAACCAGTTGCATGAAACTTTAAGACTGGTTAGGCTTGCATATGGCAGAGAGGATAGAGTTATGTGGAAACTTGATAAATAAGGTGTATTTTCTACTAACTCTTTGTGCAGGAACTGCAGGTGGAAATGCTTCCAGAAGATATAGCAAGTTACAGCTTTACTAAGACAGTTTGGAAAGGTCTAGTCCCGCTAAGAGTTGAATTATTTGTTTGGTTTGTTTTTATTGGAAGGATCAATACGAAGGAGAGGCTGAGTCGATTGGGAGTGGTTACTCAGGAAGATGTGACATGTGTGTTATGTAATCAAGGTGTTGAATATGGTCACCATCTGTTTCTTGGTTGTATTTTTTCTTGGCAGGTTTGGTGTGCTTGGCTCTCCTTTGTTGAAAGACAATGGTCGTGCCCTAAGACGCTAAAGGAACATTTTCTAAGTTGGACTGAGCTCCCAACTAGTAAACAGAAGCGCAAGAGGTGGATGGTATGTTTCTGTGCGATTATATGGAATATTTGGCTAGAAAGGAATAAAAGAATCTTTCAGAATAAAGGGAGAGGGGTTGAAGATGTTATACAACAGTCCTTCATGAGCTATAAGGAGTGGCTAGGTGTGGATCCCTTCTGTTGTTGATGGCATTGCCGAAGGTGACAGGAGGTATCTATTAGTGTTACATGAGTTTGCTTTAGTCTTTTGACATAGTTGGTCTTCTGTTGTCTTGTGCTCCACTTGTTGTGTTGAGCTTTTACTTTCAAAAAAAAGTAAAATTTTTTTTTATCACTTTTCTCTTAAAATAAGTACTTTTAGAATTAAAAAACCAAACACAAAATAACTTATTTATAAGTTACTTTTAATATAAGCATTTATTGTTTAAGTTATTTCTTCAAAAGTAACTTAATTAAGTTGTTTACCCAAACTGGCCTAACTTCTAAAAGTCACATCCAAATTAACCCAAATTAATCTTAATTTTACTAGTTCACCACGCTAACTTCAATTTACCCTAAACCCACATTTTATTACCATAGAGACACTCTTCCAACCCCCATATCCTTCCCTAGCATCGCACAACCGTCATTATTGTTGTCTCTGCCGGTCTTCACTGTCAACAGAAGTCAACACCGCCGTACCACCAGAAACCGCCATCAAGAGTGCGATCCCACAGTCACTGTGACACCGCCATCCCTGGTGCATGTCGTCATCAGAGGTTCCTTGAAGACGCATCTGGTTGCAAGGGTTTCAACACGACCCAGCAACCTAGGGCCACCTCACCACACGCCGCGGCTGAAGTCATCCGGCCGTGTGGGTTTGCTGAGAACCCCGTAGCTGTTTGGCTTCACAGCTCCCACCCAGCGCTGATCCTTGACTTGGGTGGGTGCCCAACTCGAAGAGTGCCTTCCCTCCGGCACGACCACAACACTAAGAGGTAAGTGGGTCCTCCAGTTTTTCATTAAATTGATGGTATGGGTTTCCAATTATGAGCATTACACTGGGATTGAGTATGATTGAACATGGATCTGTGTCTGTTGTGTGTTATAGAACATGAGAATTGGTGAATTAAGTGGTTCTTTTGTTGAAATGGGTCCCTAGACTAACATGATTCTTTTTATGCTTTTGCCTATCAATTATGTGATAAAATTGGTGTTTTAATGATTTGTATGTTGTTATTAATTACTGAATAGCTTTTATGTTGCGATGATTTTAGTATACACATGGTGGTTGTGTTATGTAATTGGACGCCTTTGAAATTTGGTTTGCTTTAGTGCCTCTGTGGTCTTCTTCCGTAATAATATTGTTGACGTTCTCAACCTTTTCAGTACCTTTTGCCAATATTTTGATTTTAATATTCATTTGGATACCTGAGTAGTATAATTTATTTGGGATGATTGCCTGTGAAAATTTGTTGCGTATGAATGGTTTATAGGTATATCTCAGTTAAATTATTGATTTCATTCGTATTGTTCAACATGTGTTTATGTTGAATTAGAAAACACAGAAGCTAAAAACATGGTCTTATTTTAATGCCTTTTTTTTTAAATTTACATAGCTTATCGTGTCTTGTCCTAAGGTTTATGATGACACACAACAGCAAATTCACTTTAAAATTGGTATATCTTTTGATCATATTTAGCCTTTATGAAATGTGCATAAAAGTTTTTTTCCGTACACGGATTGAATATATTATTATACTAATAGGTTAAATAATTGATGTCCTCATTATTCTTTTGTAAAAATGCAGGTAGATTCATATGTATTTTTTTAAAATAATTGGTTGCTTCATGGTTCACCGAGCAACAAGTGCAATGGTGCAAATTGAATTTATAATTGGCGTGTCTTGTGATTAAATTTAGCCTTTATAGATTGTTCCTAGGAGCTTCTTTGCGTACTCAGTTTGATTATGTTGCTATACATGTAGGGGTGTTAATTGATTTTGAAAAAGTATAGGTTTAGGACTTGTGTGTTTAATTATTATTTGGAGTACTTCCTAACCAAGCCTACAATTTTTTTTATTAAATAATTGGTTGCTTGATGGCTCACCGAGCGACAGGTGCAATGGTGCAAATTGAATTTATAATTGGTGTGTCTTGTGATTAAATTTAGCTTTTTTGATTATGTTGTTATACATGTAGGTGTTAATTGGTTTTGGAAAAGTATAGGTCTAGGACTTGTGTGTTTAATTAATATTTGGAGTACTTCTTAACCAGGCATACAACAATTTTTTTTTTAAATAATTGGTTGTTTAATGGTTCACCAGCGACAAGTGCAATGGTGCAAACTGAATTTATAATTGGTGTGCCTTGTGATCACATTTAGCTTTTTTGGAATGTTCATAGGAGCTTCTTTGCGCACTCAATTTGAGTATGTTGCTATACATGGTGTATTAATTGGTTTTGGAAAAGTATTGGTTTAAGACTTGTGTGTTTAATTAATATTTGGAGTATTTTTTAACCAAGCCTACAACAAAATTTTTTATTTAACAATTGGTTGCTTCACGGTTCATCGAGCGACAGGTGCGATGGTGCAAATTGAATTTATAATTGGTGTGTCATGTGATCAAATTTAGTTTTTATGGAATATTCCTAGGAGCTTCTTTGCACACTCAGTTTGATTATTTGCTATACATGTAGGTGTATTAATTGAGGTGCTCAAAAACTGAATTAAAAATTCTATGACATTTATACTGGTGTGTAATAATAATTGTTTGGTTTTTGGTCCAATAAGCGGCTAGTGCAACGGTCTAAATATGGTTGAAATAATGTGCACGCGTGATGATTGGACTTTTGTATGGTCTAGAGTTTCACAATAAATTCTCGTTGCAAGTATAGTTTCTAAACCAACAATAACCCTTTCAGACAAAAATTTGGTTATCACAAGTAACAAACTCCTAAAATTAATAACCAAAGTATTTAAACATCGGGTCGTTCTCCCTAGGAATTGCAATAAAGTGTTCTTGTTATTGGTTATGAGTTGTATATTTTGGTGTTTTGGATGAGAATTAAGAAAAGTGAATGGCAATGAAAATCAAATGATAAGGCGGTCTTGGCAAGGGTTGGTGGTCAAGAATCTCTATCCTTATCACTAATCACATCATGATAATTGCAAGGATCAATCTCATTAAATCATCCTCTAACATGTCAAGGAAGGTCAAATGAGCTATATCAATCCAAGTCCATAAGTCCTAACTATTCACTAATTGAATTAATGATGAGCTAGAGTCAATGGTTACCAATCATCAATCACTTGGACATTAGTAACTCAAGAGTTTCTAAATTACCATCTCAAGCCAAGAACATACAATTCTACTCTAACATCCTTCCAAGCATTTCATCAAACACTTGGAAGGTACAAAAGGGAAGCATAGTAAATTGACAACAAGAATGAAATCTAACAACAATTAATTGCAAAGAATTAACAACAACAATAAAAGAAGACACAATTAACATGAATTACCTCAAATTGTATTAAAAGAAATTAAGAAAGACAAGAGTTGATCAACTTACAAAGCATGGAAACAAAATAGAAGAAATTGCAACAAGAGAATAGAAGAACAAGATGTAGCAACATAGAATTGAAAGGTAGAAGTAAATGAAAGTAAAGATTAAAACCTAGATATAAGAAATTCTAACCTAAACATAATCCTAATTCTAGAGAGAAGAGAGAACTTCTCTCTCTAGAAACTAACTCTAAACTAAAACTAAACTAATTGGTAACTAGGTGGTTTATCCTTATTTAATCCTTGGATTAAATAGCATCAGAAATGAGTTGGATTGGACCCAAAATACTTCAGAAATCGCTGGCTACGAGTTGCCTTTAAGTGAGTCACATGCAGCATCGACATGTATGCATATATCGCGTGTACACGTCTCTAAACGTCAGACAAATATGGCAGATTTTATATCATTTTGAAGCCCCAAATGTTAGCTTTCCAACGCAACTGAAACCGCTTCATTTAGACCTTTGTAGCTCAAGTTATGGTCGATTAAGTGCAAAGAGGTCAGGATTGACAGCTTTGCGATTCCTTCATTTCTTCATGAGTTCTCCATTTCTACACGCTTTTTCTTCATTCCCTCGATTGTAATCTTTGCCTCCTAAACCTGAATTTACTTAACAAACATATGAAGGCATCTAATGGAATCAAGGTGAATTAGATTTAGCTATTTTAAGACCTAAAAAGCATGTTTTCACTCTTAAGCACAATTAAAGGAGAATTTACAAAACCATGCTATTTTAGTGAATAAATGGGAGAAGAGTTGACAAAACCATCTAAATTCCACACAAGATAAACCCTAAAAATGGGGTTTATCAACGCGTAAATTGTAGTTGTGTCTTGCGCATTTAAGCAATTATATGTGATAGTGTTTGATATTTAAATTACGATTTGTAGTGTTATTATTGAACATGTATCTTTGTTGATTTAAAATACACAGAAGCTAAAAAGTGGTCTTTTTCTAATGCCTTATTTATTATTTTTTAAATTAGAATTATGAAATGAGTTCTTATCTCTGTTAAAATGATGTGTCTTGTTTCCAAAGTTAATCTTGTATGTACCGTCACACGGTTGGTCTTACACTTACAATTATCCCAATCTGGATTTATGTAGGTGTTTTCAATTTTTTTGCTATCCATTGCACTTAAAGAGGTTCTTATATATTTACTTTAGTGACTCCAATATTTTGTACTTATGATGTAGTTGACTTTTGACAACGCAATAAAAGTTCTTACTTGGATTCAATTTGTGCTCTTTCTCCATCGACTGCCTTGAATACATGGGAAAGCCGGTAAAGCCTCATTCACAAATTTGTGCTCTTGTTTAACTTCCTTAGCAATAGTTTGGTACTAATGCTTGCATGGTATATTTGACAGAAATTACTAGAGATAAGATGCTCACCATATTACATCGGGGATTTGTTCAAAGACCTGGAGACCAACCAGGCTCACGCAAAGCTTGATGAGATAGAAGAAATTGGTTTTGGTTTTCTGAATCTTGTCCCAAAGTGGAAAGTGAACCAAGGCATAATGGTGATGTTGGCCAAAGTCTATGACACTGAAACGAGCACACTCAAGCTAATAATGGAAACATCTGTATTGGGCCCAAGCTTTTCAAGCGTGTTATCGGTATCCCGCCCAGGGGTGAGTATACCTATAACAATTACAGAACATTTAATTGGTTTAAATTGTTTTGGTCTTCATGTTCATTCCTCAGTTCTACCTATGCCACAGCCCATTTTACCCTATTATATACACATTCATGTTGCACAATTAAAAAAAGATATCACCGATTGAAAACTATACAACTGAGGCGTTTTATCAAACAATGTGCTATGGATACTGAAGATGACAAGATGGAGTTCAGGAGACATTTCATCTTGCTGGTGCTGAAGATGTTTCTTGTCCGACCGTGCAACATGTCATCTCGCCGTGGCACGTTGACACAGTACTTGATGTATCTGATCTGGCGAGATACCGTTGGCCATTGCATATATTTAATTCTCTAGAATAGGCAATCAGGAAGTACAAATGTAAAAAGAACATGTTCTGTGAGGGTTGCATGTTTGGCTTACTGGCAATGTTGTTATTTTAAGATGCAATCTAATCTGACTAACCCGTGAATCCCTAAAACTAAGTTCTTTATACAATATCTCCAGGTGTTGTACTTCCAGAAGCTAAAGCACGGTGAACTCGAGAGTTGTCAAGAGCCTGAGCCGTGGCTTTCTGCATGGACTGCCAAGGAGCTTAGCACTATGGCAGAAACTGTTCAACAGGAGGTATTCATTGACGTAGTGCTTTCGGTGTCTTGTGTCACACATAAGTTTTCTAATTTTTCAAGTTATTGGTCATGTGTTAATATCGTCAATTTTTAATTTGAAGCTCGTTTTCTGATGTAATTGACTACAAATGGACTTTTTGAATTCATGGAATTCATGGTTTTGTATTTAATTATTAAGCTCTGGAAGATGTCGCTAACGGGTGTATCTTTTATTATGTCTGTATTTTGATGTTATCGAACATGATGTTTCTTTAGCTGTATGTGTCTTCTGACCAGTTAATGGCCAACAACAGGATTTTAGCGAACCTGGTTGGAGTGAAGGTAGGAGCATCGAATGTGCCACAATAGAGGACATAAATGACGCAAGCCATGAAAGAGAAGATGTGGGCCACAAAAAGTGAGTTAAGATTAACATTTACTAAATCTTTCTTTTTCATGT
Source organism: Arachis duranensis (assembly GCF_000817695.3). Lineage (NCBI taxonomy): Eukaryota > Viridiplantae > Streptophyta > Magnoliopsida > Fabales > Fabaceae > Arachis > Arachis duranensis. The sequence continues at coordinate 48,340,536 of NC_029776.3, read as the reverse complement.
TTAAACATAGATCGCATAAACTATTCAGTTTATGTTTTACCTTTCATTTACGTTGAAGTTGTGTTTTTCATGTGATTTGAAGGGGCTATGTCCATGTTGCGACTTAATAGTTTGGCATTTTGATTTTAGGAATCTACTCGCAGGGAGGGAGTTAGAGAAGTTTTGATGCACCCGGATAGACATGCAGTTGCATCGGATGGTGATGACGATGATGATGAGCCCATTGCAAAGAGATTGCGCTGAAGATATGATTTAAAGAGGACACCTCAATCATGTATGACGGACGGGGAGGCAGGCACGACCAATGGGACAAACAAAACAGAAAACCCAAATGGTGGGCAAGATGTTCCTTCTTAGAATTTGTTAGTTGCATCTATGTAGTTTCAATAATGAGCACGAGTTTATATTATGGTTAAACAAGTTACTGGTTGTGCCATTATTTAATAAACCTAAATGATATGCTGTATCAGTTAATCTTGGGTTCTTTGTGTCCTGTTAAAGCACTTTGAGGTGTTTGTGAACGACTTGGATGATATTGTGGTTTCAGGGATCCAGCATGAGGGGGGAGTTAGTAGCACATCATTGCCCACAACCAACCATTCAGTATCATCGGAAGGTCAGAATCAACTAATCAACCAACCGAGACAGTTGATTTTGAACCAAAAACACCGTCAACAACATTCATTGAGTATGCAGGGGTTGAGGAATATTCTACTAAAATTTTTGACAGGCAAGTGAATACTAAATAACTTTGTTTTCGAAAGTAGTATATAAGGTTTTTGTTATCGCCTCCTAAACAATTCCTGAAGGTTGACCACCTCAATTTTTTTTTTCAAACAAGCATCCTGACATTTTATTTCAGCGAGATCTGGAGAGCGAAATAATATAAGCAGATATAGAAAAGGGCTTTTACGCCTCGAGACCCATTAGCATAGATCCGATCCAAACAATCATTCCAAGAGGTTCTTCCTACCGCACACCGAGTCTACAACGCCCCTCTTTCTCAGTTAGAATGATGCAGCTCTTTAAAACACCTACACCTTCTCCTCCTCGACCTATTCATCTGTTACTTCGGGGACGGAAACTTACTGAGCGGGATGAACAACGAATCAGAGGGTGGGCCGTCGACCCTTCTCTTGATAGCCAACAAACATTGGCGTCATATGAGGGAAGACCACACTTAGTGCTATCAAGGGAGGACTTGTGTATACTGAGACCCCAAGCTTGGCTCAATAACAGTGTATGTAACGGAAAATCATGTTACTTCACTTTGTTTGTTGTTTATGCGTTGTCGACATTTATGATTTTACAAGTTGGTTATGTAGGTCGTACACTGGATGTGTTGTGCATTCAATGACTCAGGGCTTAAAAGATTCACGCGTGACTTTTATTGCGTGTGTCTAGGGATTCTGGTAAGGAAATGTCCATATGAATCATTTATGATCAGTACAACTTATGAACTTTTGATAATTCGTAATTGTACAGGAAATGGTATTGGTCCCAAAGAATCTGCTAAATTTTCAAGATGGGCCGAATCCAACGTATGTCGGATTGGGTCAACACTTTGGTGTCGATACTAGGTATTTTGACAAGAAAACATCTTCAAATAGAAAATGGGTACGTATGTTTGTAGTATAATAAGTTACTAGCATTGTAGCACCAAAACAATAGATATATGTTTTTCTTTATAAATGCACGTAATATACCTAGTTACAATTGTTGGTTGTGTAGTGATTTTTTCCTGTATGTATCACTCGTCACTGGTGAGTGTATGCATTCGATGTCTCTGGGCAAAGGCTTTTCGTATTGGATAGCATACATACTAAACCACCTGATACAGCACGTAGCAGGCTAGATGCATACAAAGTACCACAACAGCTCATCACTATAAAACATTTCCAAATCTTGTTTCTTGATGGAGGTGTCGAGTTCAGATCCAAGCCTCTTCAATCTCGGCCGACCCTTCGTTGAAACCTTTGAAGGACCTTGAATGTCAGATTCACCAAGAGCGGGGATGCGTTGTGTGACCATGCTATTTTGTGTAGTTGGAACACATCTGGACCCCAAGTTCGCACGACAATCAAGCAGCTTTGCCCTTAACTGATCAAGACCCGAATGTAACATGAGCACTTCTTCTTCGCATGTCACAAAATCCGAGGCAACATTATAGAAGTGTGAACACAGTCGTCTAAATAAGTTGTGACTTTTGTCTAATCGCTTCTCGTCATGGCTACTCTTGATGAAAGTGTGTTTTTGCTGTACATTCTTGCTCAATTAAGGGATAACATAGCAAGATGGCACTCTGTCTACTCCACAATAAAAGAACACAGCAAGACAGTAGCCACAAAGAATACCTCTTGATCTAAACATGTTGCATTCGCACCAAACCTTGTGTGTCTCTAGGTCAAACTCGACACTTTACGTCCAGGACATAGGCACCCCCATCTAGTAAGTATTGCTCATTCATAGTCACCCAAAACAAATTACCCTCTTGAGTGACACCACGGACTAAACAATCCCCTCTTTTCCTGAATTTTAGTTGTACTTTCCTAAACTTAGGGGTTGTGTACTCACGCTGAAATTGTCTTTCAATTGTAGAGCTCGATGAACAGGTGACAACTCCTTTAGAGTCTGCAGCATCATCCTCACGTTCCTTTTGCTCCTTGTTCCTAAGCACATTGTCATACTCATGCACGAACTGAACCCGTCCAACTTTGCAATACAAGTAGTCACCGAAAAAAGGCATGCATACTCTTATTCCGTTGGGTACTTCTCATACCAACCCAAAATTCACCTTGAAAATATATTGGAAACCACATTCGACGATCGTCATAAAGGTCTACAAAACCAAAATATATCAAAGCAATAATCACCATCATGAATAATTATCTAAATCACAGCACACAAATAAAGACTTAGTGAACCAACTAGACATCGACGTTTCAAACGGAGATATTCCATAAAAGTATCCAAATAGGTTGCAAATCATCTGATGACAACGGGAACTAAATTCGAGTAAAGAAAAAATAGAACCTGAATAACAAACCTACCATCCGAAAAGAACAATAAAAGGGTTTATTTTTTTTACACACTATTGTGATTTAGTAATTTTTGGTTGTATTTATTGCAGGCATGGACTTCCGTTTACAGTTTTCATTGGTGTCAACCATCATGGCAAGTCCACTCTACTCGTATGTGCTTTGTTGGGAAATGAGAAAATTCGTAGTTTTGAGCGAGTCTTTAAATAATGGTTGAAGTGCATGGGAACTCCCCACAGGCCATCATCACGGACCAGTGCAAATCCATGTTTGGCACTATCAGTAATGTCTTCCCAGATACTCGACACCGATAGTGCATATGGCACATAATGAAGAAGATACCACATAAGCTCGGAGGATATGTTCAGTATAGAAAAATAGATGCTAAAATGCATGGCACTATTTGGAATGATCGTCCTGAAGAATCTTTCGAGAAGGATTGGTCTGTATTCATTACTGGTACGCGAAATTTAACTTCGCAAAGCTGAAGCAGCAAGTGCACTAGGTCGTCCAAGTAATACCTGAGGTGAGTCAGTGTCGATTCCACGAGGATTGTTGGCTTGGATCAAACAGTGGTTATCTTGTAAATCTTAGTTAGGCGGATAGAAAAGTTATGTAGTTCTTTACGCACATAAAAGTAAAGTAAAATAAAAATAACGTTACTCAGTGGTTGTGAATTTAATGATAAGAAGATGGTTAAGGCTTCGAAGATGCTTTATTCTTCTGGATCAATCCTTTCTTACTGTCTACTCCAACTGTGAATGATTTCTTCTATAGCAGGCTGTATGTGATCAATGCCGGTTGAGAGGCCGCCAATCTTCCTCTAGGCTGAACACCAGGTTTAGTGCGAATCCAGTTTTAATGAGCGTGAAGCTCCTGTAGTTCATGCCCTTAGTGATCTTACTCAAAACACCACAGATAAGGTCGAATCTTCCGGATAAGAGAATGCTGTGCCTTGATTCTAGCCTTTACCATAAAGACCGTAATCTCCCCATACCTCGACTGAACTGATGTCTCGAGAAGTCCCCAACGAAGTCATGGATTAGCCATCTAAGAGATGTATCCTCAAGCTAGTGGTTCAGTAATATCGAATGAAAGACGCTCACTAAACCCATGTAAAATAGAGATAACTTATAACGGTTCAACTCATTCATAAGGTTGAAGAACGACGATACATCTTAGAAGAGAATCAAACATGAATGAAATAGAACAGTAGTACTTTTATTAATCCATAAAACTCAGCAGAGCTCCTAACCTTAACCTAGGAGGTTTAGTGGCTCATACTGTACAATGAAACTCAAAAATATGAAATAATGTTCTATGGTGGTCGAAGATCCTAAAACAAGGTTGATCTTCTCCTATATATACTAATCTAATAATTAAGGATTACAGAAATATGATAGGCTTAGGCTTGTAATGAAAAAATACACTTCTGGGGCCCCACTTGGTGAGTGTTTGGGCTGAGCTAAAGGTGTCTCCACGTGCTAGTAGGATCCTTGGGTGTTGAACGCCCACTTTGGACTCCCATTTGGTTGGCATTGAATGCCAATTTTAGGCCTTCATCTCCAAAGACAAGTATGAACTATTATATATTTCTGGAAAGCCCTGGATGTTAGCTTTTCATAGCCATTGAGAAAGCTCCAGAAATGCTTGCTTGAGTGCACAGAGGTCAGATCGTGACAGCATCTGCTACGCTTTCCTTGCCTCTAAATCAACCTTTATTAAAACTCTTAGATTTCAGCCAGAAAATACCAAAATCACCATAAAACACAATAACTCATAGTAGAATCCAAAAATGTGAATTTTACACTAAAACCTATGAAAATATAATAAAACTTAAATAAAACATAACAAAAGCTATATGAAAATAATGTCAAAAAGCGTATAAAATATCCGCTCATCAATTACTGAGTTTAACCTAGAGAAAAATAAATGGCAATCTGGTTTGTTCTGTATTGTGCTCTTATGTTTCTACTGTACGTTGGATCAAACGATACCACATCTCCAAAATATTCATAGGATGCCTTGCATCGTGCATCTACCCATAGCGCACTCTTAAATTTGTTAGCTTCGTCCACAACAACTGCATAAAGAAATTCAGGTTTATATCTTTCATTCGCATGAAATAGCTAATCATTTCTTTCACATATGCATTTACGTCAGAACAGCGCAAATTCCTCGTTATGTAGTTCCTCACATCCTTTTCTGAGTAACCCAACTTCGATGACTGATGACCGAAATTCACTACCCTTCCCCAATAATATTGATAAATTCGCTCTTGGCAAGCGCACCAAAATTATCATCAAGTATTAACCCACAATGGAGTGGGATCGTATCCACAGAGATTGGTAGATTTGAGGAATTTTAATCAATTGGTGAATTAGTCAAACTCAACCGAATAAGTTGTGTGTGCAGAATTATAAATGGCAGAAACATAAATGGCAAAAGAAATAAAAGGAAGCAATAAAATGCAGAAATGGAAAAAACAAGAATGTAAAGGGGAATGGGATTTTGCAGAATGTAAGTAAAGCTATAAAAGAATGGGAGAGATAAGAATAGGGGAATTTATTGAGATCAGGAGATATTGTCTCTTTGGATTAATTCCAGCTCATATCCTCTTCAATCATGCAACTCATTGACCTCTTGGCAATCATGATTGATTGAGCCCCAATCCCTTGGTGACTCAATCTCTCAAATATTGATTAATAGCCAATTCCTTGGTCTAATTTCTCATGAAGAGAGATATGCTTGGTCCCTGATTATACCATACATCATCATAGGTCCAGGTAGAGGGAGAATTATATGTCACCATATCTAAACACCAAAATCCAAATTCTACTCAAGTGTGAGAAGGGATTTCTAGCATGGTTTCATGTTTCCTTTTCCAAGGTTCCCATGAAACCTATTTTGCATTCAATCTCTTTTCCAAGTTAATTGAACACTAAGCATTAAAATCGAAATTCCTTCTAGCAAATCAAAGTGAAGATGAAGAGAAGAAGAAATTTACTATCATTAATCCATCAAGTACAATAGAGCTCCCTCTCTCAATGAGAGGGAATTTAGCTACTCATAGCTCAGAGAGAAAGTAAAAAAGATGGAAGAGATGAAGTGTGAAAACAAAAAGTGAAATCCTCAAAACTCAACTCTGTGACTTCCTAACCCTTTTCCAATACTTCCAAGGGTATTTATACTAATCCTAGATCTAGAAAATAAAAGAAAATTACAGAAGTGAAAAGAAAATTACAATTTGGAGGAAAAAAACTCAACAAACGTGATCTTCCAGCTCGCGTGTGACTGGCGCTTCTCTGGCGTGTCACGCTCCTTCTGTTTCTGATTTGGCGTGCCACGCCTCTCCATTCAAGTGGCACCCCGTCCTCTGTTTCACCCCTGGCGTGCCACGCCTTCGAGTCTAAGTGGCATGCCTAAGACGTTTTAAAGGGCAAAGTAGCATTGCGTGCCACGCCTTCGAACCAAAGTGGCATGCCCAAGGCATTTTAAAGGGCAAAGCAACCTAGTGTGGCATGCCCAAGGTCACTTCCCTTATCTCTATGCTTCTGGAGATTTGTACCAGCGTGGCACGCCCAGGGTCTGGCATGCCACGCCCTTCTTAAAGCGTCACCCCCTTGCCGGCGTGCCACGCCTCGCCATCCAAGTGGCACGCCTGAGTTCATTGGCTCCTCTTCTTCCTCTCTGGAAAATACTACCAGCGTGCCATGCCATGAGACCGGCGTGTCACGCCCTTCATTTGCTTCATCTTCTTGCTGGCGTGCCACGTCTCATCTCCCAAGTGGCACGCCTGAGTTCACTGGCCCTTTAACTCCTCCTCTGGAAAACACTACCAGCATGCCACGCCATGAGAACGGCATGTCACGCCCGTCATTTGCCATGGTCCCAGATGTTGGCGTGCCATGCCTGGATGTTCAAGTGGCATGCCAAAGTGAGATAATTAAGCTGGCGTGCCACGCCTTCGATACCAAGTGGCACGCCCAGCTTTATTTGGCCTCCTTAGGTGCTGGCGTGCCACGCCTTGTTGCTCAAGTGGCACGCCTTAGTGGGACTTCTTGAGCTGGTGTGCCACGCCTTCGATACCAAGTGGCATGCCTAGCTTTTGCATTGTCTCCTTGTTCACTGGCATGCCACACCTTGTTGCTCAAGTGGCACGCCCATTCAATTGTGGGTCTTATAAGCTTGCCGTGCCACGCCTTGGTCCTCAAGTGGCACGCCCATGTGAACTCTGGGACTGGCATGCCATGCCTTCGACACAAAGTGGCACGCCATAGTGGTGGTTCTTCTAGTAACGGGTTTGCGTGCCACGCCTTGCTCCTGGCGTGCCATGCCCCTTTGATGGTCTTCAATTTTGCTCTCTGGAATGTTGTACCAGCGTGCCACGCCCAGCTTCTGGCATGCCACGCCAATACATTTTTGTGGCATTTGTTCCAAGTGGCATGCCTGCTTCACACGCCCCACTTTTTTTGTTGTTTTCTTTCCCATTTTTGATGTCTTCTCCACCTGAAATCCAGCACAAACTCATTTCAAAGCAATATACTATGATATTCATCAATTAAGGCATGAATTGCTGTGATCAAATGAGATTATGCCTCTTTTATGGTCCTTTTTATGCAAGAAAATGGGTAGATGATGTAAGTCATCAATGACCCACCGACGTCGTTCGCCAGTGCGAGATAAGTCTTGTTGGGCCGTATGCCAGCCTCATCGTTGTTCTGAATCACACACTTGGTATGCATAGTTAGTTCCTTGTACTCAGTGTAATGTACAACTTGCTTAGCAGGTTGGTGTGCTTCAATTCTAATTTGGACACTATCCAATTATCCTTCTGCCCATCAAGCACCACATACATCCGAGCTTTGCATCCAACTGTTGTTATTATCTTTACCCGAGTTGCTGCCTTCACTCGAGACTTTCGATAACCTTCACGACTGCAATGTATCGATTGGTTAATAGGTACCTTTGATTCCTTCCTGGTCTTGTCAAAGTTGGTATTCTCTTTACCCAACTTTCTTTACATAATTAGAATAGAACTCTTGTGCCCACTGCAACGAATCAAATCTCAATTCTACGTACGGGATTTCCTCTATTAGAATTCCAATGTGATTTGGCAACTACAAATCCATTCAGAAAATGTATCATTCAACACAAAACACACTGAACTAATCAATTTCCAATATCACTAATTTTGTGACATGAATAAAATATGTTACACACCTCATTATTGATTACCGTAGCATCATCCTCTAATTTAATAACGTCTACAAATTTTTTCCCCTGGAATCGATAACTGAGGATATATCACCAAACAAAATAAACATCGACCATTCGACACTCATAAAAACAGTTCCAACAACCACGTATCTTTTGATAATACCTACTAATAAACAAGCCAAACTAAAGTGATAGAAAACATTACTATCCATGATCATAACCGTAAAAAAAATTAAAAAATAAATTAATCAAAGCTGCAAATATCATCTCAACATGGTTGAACCAAAAAAATAATAAAACACATCACACATAGAAAATGGAGCATCATTCTAGCATAATTGAAAGAAAGAATATCCACACCAATTCTAATTAAACAAGCAAAATCACAATCCTTACAACAAAGTGTATCCCTATTAATAACTCAACAATTAAAACATAAAACACAAGTTCTAGGTAGGCATAACCAAATACGCTACTACAACACAAATTACATTGTCCACAAGTGGTGTGTCATCTTCACTCAGAGACGGAACATTAACGTCGGTGAAATTAGAATGCTCACTCACGTCATATGCAATGCCGTATGATGCTTGATGACTGGATTTCACTCACTATATAATGAATCCGTTCTTTGGCAAGCGCACTAAATTATCGCCAAGTAATAACCCACAGTAGAGTGGGGTCGAATCCCACAGAGATTGATTGATTGAACAACTTTAGTTAATGGGTAATTTTAGTCAAGCTAATCAATAGAGATTGTTGAGTGCAGAATTTTAAATAGCAGAAATGTAAATGACTTAAAAGTAAAGGAAAGCAATAAAGTGCAGAAAAGTAAATAGCTGGAATATAAAGTGCTGGAACATAAATGACTGAATTGTAAATGGGGAATGGGTAATAGTAGAAATTAAAGAAAAGCTACAAAGAATAGGGAAGATAAGAATAGGGGAAATTCATTGGGATTAGGAGATGTTGCTCTCTTTGGATTAAATTCAAATCATCTCATCTTCAATCATGCAACTGATTGACCTCTTGGTAATCATGATTGATTGAACCCCAATCCCTTGGTGATTCAATCTCTCAAATCTTGATAATCAGCCAATTCCTTGGTCTAATTGCTCATGAAAAGAGATAAACTTGGTCCCTGATTATACCACACATCCTTATAGATACAAATAGTGGGTGGATTTCATGTCAACATATCCAATCCCAAAATCCAGATCTTCTCAAGTGAGAGAAGGAATTTCAAGCATAGTTTCATGTTTCCTATTCCAAGGTTCCTATGAAATCCATTTTGCATTCAACCTCTTTCCCAAGATGATTGAACACTAAGCATGAAGAACAAAATTCCTTCTAGCAAATCAAGAGAAGATGAAGAGAAGAAGAAATTCACTATCATTAATCGATCAAGTACAACAGAGCTCCCTCTCTTAATGAGAGGGAGTTTAGCTACTCAAAGCTTAGGACAAAGTACAAGAGATGGATGAAGATGAAGTGAAGTGTAAAAGTAAAACTAAGTTACCAATCCAACTTTCTAACCTCTAACCTCCCTCTTTCAGTACTATCAGGGGAAATTTATACTACTCCTATTACTAGAAATCAAAATTACAAAATGGAAAGGAAAATTACAATTAAAAATAAAAAGGAAAAACTCATTAAAATGAACCATGTGTCTAGCGTGTGAGCAGCGTGCCACGCCTAGCTCCTCAGCTTGGTTTGGCGTGCCACGCTTGGCTTCCAAGTGGCACGCCTTTCTCATGTAGCTAGCCTGGTGTGCCATGCCTTTGAGCTCAAGTGGCACACTGATAAACCCCATTTTTAGGGTTTATCTTGTGTTGAATTTAGTATATTTTATCCATTATTCTCACACTTATTCATATAATTCGCATGTTTTACATTTTTCTTCCTAATTTTGTACTATGAGTGAAAACATGCTTCTTTGGCCTTAAATTAGCTAATTTTAATCATCTCTTATTACCATTCGATGTCGTGATATATTTGCCAAGTGTTTTCAAGGTTTATAGGGCAGGAATGGCTTAGATGATGGATAAGAAGCATGCAAAAGTGGAAAGAACACAAGAAAATAAATTTTTGAGAAGCTGCCAGTGACCTGCATGCGTGAACAGGTTTTTGACTCAGCGACGCGTACGCATGAGCGACACGTACACGTGACAAAGCGTCACATGCTGCAATCTGCAGAAAACACTGGGGGCAATTTCTGGGCTAGTTTTGGCCCAATTTCAACTCCAAAAACACAGATTAGAGGCTGCAGAGTGGGGGAATGAAGAAGGAACATTCATTCACATAATTTTAGGTTTTAGATGTAGTTTTCTAGAGAGAGAGAGGAAGGTTTTAGGGTTCTCTTTTCAATTTCTTCTCAAATTCAGGTTCAATATTCCTTTAATTTAGTTTCTCTTCTACTTTTATTTGTTCTAGCATTCTAGTTTATTTATTTTCCTTATTGATTACTTTATGTTGCCATTTTAGTTTATGAATGTTTTATGTTAGATTCAATTTCCATATTAATACAATTTATGTTTTCTATGGTTATTGTTGCTTTCTTTAATTTGTGTTATTGATGCTTGAAATTGGTTGTTTAAATTTAATATTCCTTGTTACTCTTCTATGTTTTTATGTTATGCCTTCCATGTGTTTGATAAAAAGCTTGGTTGGATTTTAAATTAGCTTTTTATATTCTTGACTTGGATTGATTAGTTGAGACTATAGAGTTATCAAATTCTCTTGTTGAAGGATAATTGAAAAAGGCTGATTGGCTTAGGCTTGACTAAATCTAGTCTTTGATTAGGACTTGTGAAGCTAAGTTGATTTTGCTCACTTGACTTACCTTCATTGTAGAGGTTAACTAAGTGAAAGCGAAATACAATTACCATCACAATTGATGACGATAATGAGGACATGACTTCTAATTCTCAATCCTAGTTAAGAGTTTTCTTAGTTATTAATTTAATTTTTTGCCATTTTATTTACTTATTCCTTATTTCAAAAACCCAAAAAGATACTTTTCCAAAACCAATGTAAAAACACTTTCTTGCAATTCCTTGAGAGATAACCCTAGGTTTAATACTTCGGTTAATTTTATTTGGTTTGCTTAAGTGACAAACATATTAAACTTGATTGAGGTTGAATTGTCGGTTTAGAGCTATACTTGCAACGCGAGATTTTCATTGAGAAATTCTATACCGACATACAATTTCTCTTCATCAATTTTTGGCGCCGTTGTCGGGGAATTGCAAATGTGTGCCTTATTATTGGTTATTGTGAATATTGTGAATATGTTTGCTTTTTCGTTTCTTTGTTAGTTGTTTCTAGTTTTAGGAGTTTATTTTCATTATTCCTTATTAGTTTTTGTTTTTATTTTCTTTTGTTACCATGAATTCTCACCCCTTTGGCTATGAGTTTGGTTATAATCATGTTGTAGGAAATGGAGATTACAATGAAGGCTTGGATCAAGGATGAGGCAATCAAAGATGGGAGGAGCCACGAGGATTTGATCAACCCTCTTGGCAGCAACCACCTCCAATGTACTATCAACAACCATTCTATGATGAACAGCAAGAGAATGGTTATGGTGGACCTCTTTGTGACAATCAACACCCACCAAAATATACCTATGAACTCCCTCCTCAACATAGTTTTGAGCCACCGTACTCGCAAGCCCCATGTTACCAAACACCCCATATGACCATAATCCTTACCCACCATACCAACCACCTTATGAGCCATATGAGCCATGCATAGAACCACCCAAATTTTAACCCGATTACTCCCAAGAACTACTACCTCTAATGTATGCGAATTTTCAACCACAAGAGCCATATGATCCTAATCATGTTATCCAAGCGAAATAAGAGTCAAGGGATCGCCTCAAGAAAATACTGGATCAACTTCAAGCAACAATCCATCAAATGGAGCGAGAGGAAAGCCAAAAAGCACACAAAGCTCTCATGACTAGCATATCTCAACTTGAGAACAAGGGATTGAAGTGTGTTGTGCAACAAGTGGAGAAGATGGTGAGTGTTGAACCGCCATATCCATATCATGAAGAACCACCCTCCTACCATGAACCTTTTTTCCCAAGCAATGAACTCTTATATCCACTCCAATCTCCAATGGATGACACCATTGGTGTTCTTCTTCAAGAGTAAAGAGAGATGCAAAGAACGACACAAGAGTTCATAGCTACATTGACTAAGGTAGTAGGTAATTTAGCTTCGCTGCACTTCAACACTCAAAGTGCTCCCATGGCCGCATGTAGAGAATCTAATGAAGACCGTAGCATGAAGGAGAAGTTAGAAACTCCAGTGAAAAATGAGGCCTGTGACTTTGTATTGGAACAATTGGAGGAAGCCGAACTTGTTGAAGAGGAAGAAGTGGTCGAAAACTTAGGAGATGCTGAACCTCCATGGGAATCTAGAGTTGTAAAGTTTTCCTACAAGAAGCTTGAAATCAATGTTGAGGAGGCTAGTGCACAACCTCTAAGACATGTTCCTTATAAAGAATTGGATGGAATAGATCAAGAAGGAAGTTCCCTTGGTGATAATGATCATGAATCAAGCCCTCCTAATGATGAATGTGCATCCGCAAATGAACTCCGTGAGTTTGAAGAACCCTTTCCGATTGAGTTGGAGAATGATATGGAGATGGAAGCCGTTCGAAAGGGTTGGACGGGAGTAGAATATGCTTTGTCAAGATCGTTTAATATTTCTCTACCTAGGTGGCCATCTACTCCTTCATTTGAGTGGGTAAAATTTATCTCTATTCATTTTACTGTCCCACTTGAGTATGGTATACTTGAAATGGATGGAAAACTTAGGAAGCTTTATGGAATTAAGCACAAGAGAAGGATGTCTAGTGGTTGGAGATGCAAATCAAGGCTCATCAAGGTTGGGATCACAAGAGCTAGATGCAAGGGTTGGGCTAGTGATCCATTGATTGGATCTAAGAAAAGAGTTTGGTACTTCATTGAGAATCCGGATTGCTTACCACCCGATTGGAACAATGATGATCCACTTCAAGACGGGTGTAGAAACAAGATTTGGGATCCCGACATACGAAAGGATCAAATTTGGGAGCTCAAAACTTGTGAAGAACTTCATCAAGGCTTGGTGAATCTACTTGAAAATGTTGAAGCTTATTGGAAGTTCAAGCGTTGGTGGAAGTTTTAGGACGAGTTCAAACACAAGCCACCATGACAAGGAGCTTGCCAAACGTCCAACTTAAGGACTTTAACTAAAAGTGCTAGGTGGGAGACACCCCACCATCGTATATTCTTCTTATTTTCTCTTTTGTTTACATTGGTAATAAGTTAAAATTTCATTTTTAGTTATTTTATTTAGTTTAAATTGTGGTTTTACTGGTTTAATCATGTTTGCCATTAATTTAATAGCTGGTAAAAAAAAACAGGGGTGTGACGCGTATCACGCGTACACGTCGATGCGAATTTCGCTCTCTAGTAAAAAGTTATAGAGAGTTGCACCAAAACGACGCTGGAATTGTGTGTTTAGCACAATTTCACCTGACGTGTACGCGTGCTTCACGCGTACGAGTCACCTTCATTTCTCTTCACCCACACGCACGTGTCACTGACACATACACATGGATTCAAATTTCACTAACACCTTACGAGAGAACACTTCTCATTTGCATAACCCTATCCCTTTCACCCCCAATGTCTCATTCTATTCCCGCTTTTCCTTCCATTGTAGCATTCACTACTCACCACCATCACCCGCACACCACAGCTTAGTTCCGGCGACCCCGAGCCGCCACTGACCACCCATCTTTTCCCCAAATTTCTCCTTCTTCCTTCTGTCCCACCTCCGTAACCATCACAACCCTTCCCTCCGCCTCCAACAAGCACCGCCGCGGCCATGCTCTTGCCACCGGCGTCACTACCGCACTAACTACCATCATTTTTCTTCCCTATCCCCTCTTCCCTTCTTTTCCATTTCACTTCGCTTCACCTCCTCTGTATCCAAACCGGAGCCGCCCCTGTTTCCATTTTGACGCCACCTCTGGGCTAACATTGCCTCGCCCCACTCTCTTTCCATCTCCTCTGCCCATTTTTTTCCGCTTCTACCCAGGTTCCATATTCCACCTGTTTCAACCTCTACTTCTGTTTTTAAATTTCCTTTACCTAATCTCCATGTTAGTGTTAGCTGATTAGATTGATGTTTGATTGGATTAGCTTGGTTGAATTAGGTGGTTAGGTAGTTAATTGGGTTGTAGTGGATTTAAGTTTGTTTTTAATTCATGCTGCTTTAGTATTAGTTAATTTAGCATATGAAATTGGTTAAATCTGTTGCTAGTAATGAGTGCCCTAGGCTATTCTAAGTTTTGCTGCTGGTTTAGTTTATCTGAAATTGCTGCTGAGTTCTTATTTTAATTTGAATTCCGTGGTTGGATTATGTCATGTGTAATTTCTTAAACTCATGCTGCTTGTAAGTGGAAGGGATTGCATTTTTCTCTCTGAATGTTACCCTGGATCATGATAACTTTGATGAATTTTCGAGTTTGTGCTATCAATGTTGTTGCACTCTTGTACCCGTTACATCAATTTTTATATGTGATATATGCTCAATGTGTGAGTTAAAACTGTGATTGCTTGTGAAGCTTTATTCCTATTTGCACTTCATGGTTGGAGTCAGTTATGAGTAATTCATTGAATTCATGCTGCTGCAAGCATAATAGTTGTTGTTTAGAAATGATCATTGCAGGTTGAATTCAATGAAGAAATATTGATTGAGTCTATTATTTTTATCCTTTACTGCCATCGTGGTGCTGTATTTTTGCTCTTGCTGAATTTTTGGCTCACTTTTGGAATTCCTATGAAGCTATGTATATGGTTTTTGTGAGTTTAAGTATTTATGCGTTCATAGGAAAGTTAATTTATTTGACTGCCATTGCTGCCCTTATTTGAATATACATATAAGCTCATATGAAATTATAGTTGCTGCTTTGTCTGAAGTGTTTTGAACTCATATGAGCTGCATATTGCTGCTCTGCTACTCTAGCTTAATGTTATCTGAATCGTATAAATTTATTGTTTGCTACATCTGTTTGAATTTCTCTAAATTCATATGAGGTGTTATTTTGCTGTTGTCTTAATCTGGGAATGTCCAATTTACTGTCGGAATGCTGTCAAATTTTTCTAAAATCTTTATGATATCAACTTTCAATTGTGAACTGAATTTGGCACATTTTGACTTTACACCTACTTGACTACTGCCAAATTCAATTCATGAATTGGTCGGCTAGCATTTTCACCCCTTCTTTGCTTCCCTATATCTAAATTACCTGTTTGATGGCAACAAGGAACTATTTGACGAAATTCTGTGTCAAATAGAACCTTGATTAACCAAATGATTTTGAACCTCTTTTCTGTTTTTAATTTTGTATCAAGTTCAGTCAATACCCTTCTGTTTTTGGTTTTCTGTCTATCTGCTTATTTACCTACTTTTCTTTCCTCTGCTTTATTTTATAATCTGTATTCTGTAATCTCTATTTTCAGGATGTCTGACAGAGGGAAAGGCAAAGCCAAGGCCACCTTCAATAAGAGGAAAAGGTCGCAGCCATCTACTGAGCTGGCAACCCTAGGCTTATTTGAGCGGAAGCTTAATGAGAAGGACAAGGCTGACCAAGCTACACCTTCTAACAACTCATATAAGTTCGCCAACCTATACTGTGAGCTCAGATTTCCGTACTTTGATAAGCGAAACCTTATTGTGGAAAGGAAACTAGCTATACCCTTCGATTTGAGGAAGTTTTCTGAGCCTCAGATTAGGGATCAGGGTTGGGTATTTCTGGACAGAGAGCTAGTGTGAGTGAACGAGTCTTTGGTTTGGGAGTTCTATTGCAATTTTTATAGAGCGACCCTTGATGCCATTCATCTCAGAGACAAGCAAATTCTGATTACAGAGGAGGCTACTGAGGACATCCTCCACTTTCAGCCTAAGATCAGTGATAAGGATGCCTTCCATCAGGCTGAGGATGATATTAAATGCATGAGCTTTGATTGGGATGCAGTGCATCGTACGGTTGCCCTTCCTAATGCCCCTTGGGAGCAAGGATCCAAGAAAGAGATTCTAAAAGGCATTAAGTTTGATTATCTGACGAAGGAAGCAAGCTATGGCAGTAGATCCTATGCACTTATGTTATGCCTAGTACCCATGGTACTGAGGTCCCGGCTGATATGATAGTTCTGATTTGGTGTGTCTTAGAGGGGAAGGAGCTATACCTTCTGCGACTCATCAGGAGATACATGTACCGGGCCACTGTTAGAGGCAACCTGCCATTCCGTTGTTTGGTCACACAGCTAGCTCACCAGGCTTAGGTACCCTGGGAGTAGGGCGATGAGGCACCAGCCGCTCATGGTAAGGAGAAGGTTATCCCTTGGCGTGAGTGGTTTGGTGACCGCCCAGTAGCCCGATGCAGAGACCGAGCGGCCACAGCAGCAGCCATTGAGCCGATTACTTCTTCAGCTGCAGCAGGACCATATGCAGCATCTCGAGCAGTACCTTCATCTGCATCCCAGCCAGTCTACCATTTTGTATAGCGCCTCTTTGAGTGCATTGATCTGATGGAGCGCCGCAATCAGCGCTGTTATGAGCAGTCTGAGCATCGCAACAGGGGACGCTATGCGCATCTGAAGCTGATTCTGACCTCTGGGCGTACTGACATACCTTCTGAGCCTGACACACCCTTGGAGCACTCTAAGAAGGAGGATGAGCTGGAGGAGACACAGGATGAGGCACAGCCGGAGGCTGCACAGTAGAGGGTTACTCAGCCGGAGCATCTAACAGAGTCACAGACACCCGCAGCCGACACTGGACCAGTAGGCGACGATCCTTCTCACCCAGCTTGATTGAGAGCATCGAGGACAATGCTGTGATTTAAGTGTGGGGAGGTCGCCGTCTCCGGCGGACTATATTTTGGTGAACCATTTCAGACTTTTGTTTTATTTTGCTTTATTTTATTTTATTTTTAGTACTTGCACATTTTTATTTTATTGTACTTTTGTTTATTTTTACTTTGTTGCATTTTGCACTTTAGGCTTGTATATATCTTAGATACTTAGTTTGAATTGCACTTTTAGTATATTAGTTGTGATTTGGGAAAATATAGATTACTGAGCTTATTTTACCCTTTTGCATATGTGAATTTGGTTTGGTTGAAAATAGGGAGTGAACTAAGAATTTTTTAGGATATTTATATAAGAAATGTTGGTCAAATTGATAATATTTTCAAGGAAGGTTTCTTTTTCTTAAAAAAGGGTAGTAAGATTCACATTGATTTGAGTTAAAACTTTTTGAAACTTGCATGATGTATATATAGTTTGAAATATGGTTTTTGAGCTAAGAACACATAACCTGTGAGTTTTTTAGCCTAATTATATGGTTACATTATTTAACCATAATTTTTATTCTTGTGTATTTTCTTCTCTATGATTGCAATCTTTAGTTTGTTATATTCTATATGTCCATTATTTAGTGTATATTCATGCATATATGTGATTGAGGCTATTATTTGATTATAGCTCACTTATTCCAAATAGCCTACCATTTTATTTACCTTTGTTTGCCACATTGAGCCTTTTTAACCCTTTTTTTGTTATTTATATTACCACATCACTAGCTTTAAGGGAAAAATAATTAATTGTCCTATTTGAATCTTTGGTTAGCTTAATATAGTAAGTGTGTGTCAACTAAGTGTGGCAAAATGTGAGAACTTTGGCTAATGAAAATGTGTTTTGCTTTTATTGACAATTATTGAGAGTTTGGGTTTATACTCATGTGAAATTATATAAATCATATGCATTGATGTATTATGCTTTCATATATAGAAAAACAAAATAAAAAGAAAAAAATAAAAAAAGAGAAAATTGTTAAGTTCAATAAGAAAATCAATGCATATGTGGTAGAATTAAAATTAATACATGAGTGTGTAAAGTGAGATTTTGGGTGGCTAAGCTTGACTTTAGAATTGTATAGAGTGTGTGTATGTGTTAGGTGAGAACTTAAGTTAGTCAAAGATTCATATGATAGCTCACTTGGCCATACATATATCCTCACCCTTACCTTAGCCCCATTACAACCTTGAAAAGTCCTCATGATATTTGCATTTGTACACTAGCTAATTGTTGATTGGTTAGATGAAGAACAAAGTTTTTGAAAGCATGATTAGAGGAGATTTGAGTGGTTTGACCCCAAACACTTGAGTGATTAGAGTGCATATACACATCCAGTGAGGGTTCAATTGCTCATTTTCATATGTCCATATTTGATCATTACTTGTCTTGCAAGTTTGTAAGTAACTCAATTCAACCGTGAGTGTGTTTGATGTGATTTAATTAGCCCTTGATTGTGCATATATGATTTCTTGGAAATTGGACTCATTTTGACCACACATATATGCTTATATATATATATATATATATATGTTCATTCTTATGGTTTTATTGAGCTTAGCTTGGCGTGCCACACCTTCAAGCTCAAGTGGCACGTCCAGTGGGATCTCCTTCTTCTTCCTCTCTAGATAATTGAACTGGCGTGCCACGCCTTCAGCAAAGCATGATCATCCTCTTCTGGAATGTTGAACTAGCGTGGCACGCCCAGAACTGGCGTGCCACGCCCTCTATGAACTCTTCAACCTTCTCCTTTGCAAAATACACTTGGCGTGCCACGCCCAGCAGTGGCCTGCCATGCCCTTAATAAGGCTTTTATTGTCTTCTCTGGAGAGTTGCACTGGCGTGCCATGCCTTCAATAACTCCTCATTCTTCTTCTCTGGAAACTTATACTGGCGTGCCACGCCCAGTATTCAAGTGGCACGCCCATGGTCACTTTGCGTTGGCATGCCACACCTTAAGTTCCAAGTGGCACGCCCATTGTTCTTCTTCCTTGGATGCTTGTGTTGGCATGCCACGCCTTCGAACTCAAGTGGCATGCCAAGAGTATGAACAAGTGTTGGCGTGCCACGCCTAGAACCCAAGTGGCACGCCCAACACACGAACAAGGTTGGTGTGCCACGCCTTTGAACTTAAGTGGCATGCCCAGTGTGTTGAACCTTCAACTCTTCTCTCTGGCCCAAAGAGTTGGTGTGCCATGCCTAGAACTCAAGTGGCACGCCCATCTATTTTTTAACTTGGCGTGCCACACCTCAGTATCAAGTGGCACACCCTTATTGGTGCTTCCTTCAAGCTCCTCTGCTCAAATGCATTGACGTGCCACGCCTTCGACCTCAAGTGGCATGCCCGTTGTAGATAATGGAGTTGGCGTGCCACGCCCATACTGAAGCTCATTGTCCCTTTGACGTTAGGATTTTTGCTCGTAAAGAATTTTGTAAAAATATAGTCGCGTTGTGAGTATAAATTCTAAACTAACAGAAAATCCCTTTGTACAAATGTTTTGGTTGTCACAAGTAACAAACCCCTTTAAAATTGATAACCTAGTATTTAAACCTCGTGTCGTCTTCTCAAGGAATTGTAGGGAGGTGTTCTTATTATTGGTTATGAGTTTTGTAAATTGGGGTTTTTAAAAGGGATGAACAAGTAATTTAATTGACAAGAAAAATAAATAAATGACTATAAAATAAACTCTTGGCAAGATATGAGAAACTGGAAGTCCTATCCTAGTTATCCTTATCAAGTGTGATGAGAATTAGGTTTGAATCCCACTTAGTTAACCTTTACTAAAGTAAAGGAAAGTCAAGTGGACTAATTAGTTTGATCCTTAAGTCCTAGTCAATCCCTGTGGGAAGACTAGCTTTAGAGCGATCTAGATCAATTAGAATCTGCCAATTTCAACCACTCCTGAGTTTGAGAACTCAAGAGTTACCAATTAATCAACCAAAGCCAAGAATGTAGAAAGCTAAATTAAAATCATATATCTGAAAATATCTCAATAATGTGTATTAAATAAGAAAATCAATCCCAACATGAAAAGTTCATAAGCCAATTGGGTAACACAAATCAGATACAAATGAAAGCATTAGAGTATCTAAAAGTAGAAGAGAGATATAAAGTAAAAGGAATATTGAACCTGCAATGAAGAAGAAATAAATCCTAATTTCTAAAAACCCTAATCCTAAATCTTAAGAGAGAGGAGAGAAGTGACGCGGAGGCGTCATCCACGCGTTTGCGTGGAATGAGATTCGCAGATGCAACGCATCCGCGTGGAGCGCGCATTTGTGCCACCTATCTGTATGGCCACTATGACGAATTATATATCAAATCGAAGCCCCGAACGTTAGATTTCCAACGCAACTAGAACCATCTCATTTGGACCTATTTAGATCAAGTTATGACCATTTGAGTGTGAAGAGGTGAGGTTGGACAACTTAGCAATTTCTTCAACTTCTTGTATTCCTTCCACTTTTGCATGGTTCCTTTCCATCCTCTAAGCCATTCTTTCCCTGTAATCTGTAAAATCACTTCACACACATATCAAGGCATCGAATGATAATAAGAGAGGATTTAAATAAAAGAAAATAAAAGCCAAATAAGCATGTTTTCAGTCATAGCACAAAATCAGGAAGGAGAATGTAAAACCATGCAAATCATATGAATAAGTGGGTAAAGAGTTGATAAAAATCACTCAATTGAGCACAAGATAAACCATAAAATAGTGGTTTATCAACCTCCCCACACTTAAATATTAGCATGTCCTCATGCTAAGCTCAAGAGAAGCAATAAAGGAGTGAAGAGAAATGATAGAGAGTATGCAATACAACCTATCTATGCGGATGCAACTACATGCAAAATATTTCTACCTACTTGGTTAAAAGTAAACAAGTTTTTCAAGACAAATATGAATCAAATTCCACTAATTTAAATTACACAATAAAAGACAAGTAAACTTGTAAGAAGATAGCTCATGAAAGCAGAGAACATAGAATCAAGCACTGAACCCTCACTGGTAGTGTATATCACTCTAATCTCTCAAGTGTCTAGGGTCAATCACTCTATTCTTCCCTAATCATGCTTTCTAAACTTTGTTCTCCATCTAACCAATCAACAAATATTTAGTGTACCCATGCACACATCGTGAGGTCTTTTCAAGGTTGTAATGGGGCCAAGGCAAGGGTGATGATATATGTATGGCTAAGTGAGCTATAAATTGAATCTTTGAGTAATCTGAGCTATCACCTAACATACATACATTCTATATAATTTCTAAAATCATGCCTAGCTACCCATAATTCCCACTTTTATATCACATACTCATGTGTCAATTTTTCTTTTGATTTGTGTCACATATGCATTGATCTTTTATTAACTTAACATTGGGGTAATTTTGTCCCCTTATTTATTTATTTATTTATATATTTTTTTCTTTTTTTTCTTTTTTTTATAGAGACATAAAAACTAAAATAACATATCAATGCATATGGAAATTTTTTATTTTCTGTTTTACATGAGTAGAAACCCAAATTTCCCAATATTCAGAATTAGAAACATGATACATTCCCTTATTAACCCATGTTTCCATAGTTTTTCCACACTTAGTTGATGCACAACCTCTATCTTAAGCTAACTAAAGATTCAATTGGGATATTTAATTTGCTTTTCTGCTTAAGTCTAGTGATGTGGTTATAAAACAGAAGGGGATTAAAAAGCTCAAAGTGGCTAACAAGGGTGACATAAAAGGGTAGGCTTTTTGGGATAAGTGAGCTACAACAAGTAATGGCCTCAATCATATGCAAGCATGTAAGTATACTAAATATTGGACGTATAGATTGGAACAAAATAAAGATTACAATCATAGAGAAGAAAACACACAAGAATAAAATATTTATGGTTAAATAATGTAACCATGTAAATAAGCTCAAATTCTCACAGGGTGTGTGTTCTTTAGCTCAAAAATCATGTTCCAATTTACAATCTTCAAACAAATTTAACACATAGAAAATTTTAATTTTTTTTTATAATTTAAATTAGTGAAATACTATAAAAATTCCTTGAAAAAGAAAATATTACTTCAAACAAGTAGTGACTAAATGCATAAAATCAAACAAACATGCAATCAAATATGCAAATGCAACAATAGACAAACAAAGAAAATTAAATATTGGTGTTGAGATAGAAAATAACTAACCCATGGAGATCGGTATCGACCTCCCCACACTTAAAGATTGCACCGTCCTCGGTGCATGCAAAGATGTGCAAGTGGACGGGTGGCTCCAACTGATGCCTTTCGCTATAGATTATGCAGATTGACTTGTTTGTCTCCCCATTTAGAAGCTTTCCCTTTCCCTTCCTGGTGGCCATCCTGAAAGAAGAGAAAAAGGATGGAAAGTAACCCAAAAATAAAGATAAGAACATAAAAATATGGGTGTTAATGCAAAATAATAAAGGTCTCAATTACATGGTAGCTACAACACGCAAGTGAGAAAATAACAAAAGGACATGGCATATCAATAGTGCAAAAAGTTGCAACAATGGTAAAGAGAGTGTGGGTAATGCAAGATAGAATAAGTGCATATCAATGCAAAAAGGAATATCAGTATTATAAAAATTAGCATTGACATATGAATAATACCCAATCAGAATAAAACAAGTCATGAAGCACCAGAATAATTCAAGAAAAGATGCAATAGTTGAAAAAGAGAGTTTTAACACCAATGGAAAAGAAAAAGAAAGTAAGAAAGGAGGAAGAAAGAAATAAGAAGCGAAAGAAGAATTAGAATTTGGGGAAGAAAATATAAGATATTTGGCGGATTTAGATAAGCTGTGTGGCGCAAGCGACACAGACGCGTGGGGGACGCGGTCGCGCGACTTGCGCTTAAATTGATCGACGCAGTCGCATCGGTCATGCGGACGCGTGACGCATTTTGTGCTACTGGCACGAGGGCAGCCTCACGCTCGCACAACTCTCTGTTCAAACATTCATTATTATCAAATTCCAGGGTGACGCGGTTGCGTGGTCGACGCGATCGCGTGAGTGGCCATTATAGGGATGTGATGCAGATGCGTCATTCATGCGTCCGCGTGGTAAGGCTTGTGTGTTCAGCACCAATCCAGCACCACTCCAGCACAACTTTCGATCGTGCACCCTTTCCTACGTCGAATTTCAGGTCACGCGTTCACGTGGGTGACGTGGACGCGTGGGAGGCATTTTTCCGATGAGACGCGGACGCGTGGGATGAGTTGTGCCAAAGGCACGCCTCCAGCCACGCTCTCGCGTGACTCTCTGTTCACTTTTCTTTTCTTTCCAATGCACTGGTGACGCAGACGCGTTAGCGACGCTGTTGCGTCGCGTGCGTGTTTTTTTTTTGATGCAGTATGCAAATGCGATGCTAATATGAATGTTATGCAAAATTCTAGCTTCAATAAAAGAAAATAAAACTCAAAAACAAACAAAACTAAATTGAAAAAGGAACGATCATACCATGGTGGGTTGTCTCCCACCTAGCACTTTTAGTTAAAGTCCTTAAGTTGGACATTTGGGAGCTTCTTGTTATGGTGGCTTGTGCTTGTATTCATCCAAGAATCTCCACTAGTGTTTCGAATTTCCACAGCCTCCGGGATCCCAAACTAGGCGCAGAAAGCCTTCAAGCAAGCTAAAGCAATTGACAAGGCCTCAAGAGTATTGATTTTTAGTATGAATTCTGGGGTCCCAAATCTTGCTTTTGCACCCGTCTTTTTGTTGATCATTATGATTCCAACCGGGTGACAGGCAATCTGAATTCTCACTGAAGCGACCAAACAACTTCCTAGACCCATTCAGTTGAGCTTTACACTAACCTTTGCGTTTAAATTTTGAGCATACAACCATGTTGAACCTTGTAGGATAACTGCTACCACGGACCATGTTCCTCTTACTCTTGATGCCACAAAGAGCTCTAAGTTGACCATCCGTTTCCAGTAGCCCATATTCAAGTGGAATTAGAAAGCTAAGGGATATGAATTTTACCCACTTGAATGTTGTGTTGGATGGTAATGGCTTTGGGGGAGAGGTCTCCAACAGCTTTGGCAAGGTGATTTCAAGCTCCATTCCCTTGTGCTTTTCCCTGACAACTTTCACCTCTTTGCAAGCTTCAATTTTAACCTCTTCCTCTTGGTAGCTTTCTTCCACCTCAATCTTTTCTTCATTACTTACCAAGAGCATGGAAGGTTGTGCTTTTTCTTCTTAAATCTCCATCTCTTGATCAACCTTTTCCAAGTCTTCAACCATGATATGCCTTGGAGGTTGTACACCCTCCTCAACAACAAATTCAAACTCCTTAGAAGAGGGTTTTGTGATTTGAGGTTCCCGTGTAGGTTCTGCATCTCCTAAATCTTCAACCACTTCTTCCTCTGCAACTATTATGGCTTTCTCCACTTGTTCCAGTACAAAGTCATGCTCCTTATTGTCCACTAGAGTCTCTAGTGTCTCCCTCATACTACGTTCTTCATTGGATTCTCCACGTGGGGCCATGGGAGTTTGTTGGATGTCTGAATGTCTGGAAGATAATTGATTTATTGCTTGCTCCAGTTGATGAAGGGTTGCATGAAATTGATCTATTGTTTTCTTGAAATGATCCCTTGACTCTTGTTCCTCCTTGACGATTACCTTTCCATGACAACTCCCTTCAATTACTCTTTCATCTTCAAGGGTCTCTTCTACGTTCATCTTTAGTGCCTCCTCTAGCTCCTTATGAAGTATGGATTTGCGAAGACGATCCTCTTTCTCTTGTTCCATATCAATAGCATAATTGGGATCATCTTGCTCTTGGATTGATGGATGTGGGTGCTTTTCTATGGATGGTGGTGATGGGATGGAGAGATCATTCTGTGGTTGAAAAGGAAGTGCACTAGAGCTTGAGTGTTGATTGTTGAAGGTATTTGGTGGTCCGATTTGGGCGGCAAGAGCTTGTATAGCAGAGTTTAGATCGGCAAATTCTTTCTCCATGGAGGTTTGGGGTGGATAGGAGGGTTCATTTGTTGGGAGAAAAGGTTCATAACACGGAGTGGTTCCTCTTGATAAGGATATGGAGATGGTGTATATTGAGGTGGTGGTTCTAGATATGGTTCATATAGTGGTTGGTATAGTGGACAAGGGTTGGGTTCATATGGAGGTGAATGGTGGAAAGGGGCTTGTGAGTGTGGGGTTCAAAGCTATGTTGAGGAGGTGGTTCATTGGCATATGATGGGGCTTGTTGGTAACTACAAGGGGGTCCACCATATCTATCATCTTGGTATGCATTATAGAATGGTCTTCGTCCATGATATCTCGGAAGGTGTTGTCGCCTAAAGGGTTGATCAGATCCTCTTGACTCCGTCCATCTTTGATTGCTTTGACCTTGATGCATATTCCTGTTATAGCTTTCTCTTCCTGCAACATTGTTGTAACTAGACTCAGCCAAAGGGGTGAGAGTTCATAGTAGTAGGAGAAAATAAAAACAAAAACTAACAAAAAGAAAATATTTGAAAAAGATTTGATATTTTTTTTGAAAAATATTTACAATAACCAATAATAAGGCACACATTTGCAATTCCCCGGCAACGGCGCCATTTTGACGTTAGGATTTTTGCTAGTAAAGAATTTTGTAAAAATGTAGTCACATTGTGAGTATAGATTCTAAACTAACAGAAAATCCCTTCGTACAAACGTTTTGGTTGTCACAAGTAACAAACCCCTTTAAAATTGATAACCGAGTATTTAAACCTCGGGTCGTCTTCTCAAGGAATTGCAGGGAGGTGTTCTTATTATTGGTTATGAATTTTGTAAATTGGGGTTATTAAAAGGGTTGAACAAGTAATTTAATTGACAAGAAAAATAAATAAATGACTATAAAATAAACTCTTGGCAAGCTATGAGAAATTGGAAGTCCTATCCTAGTTATCCTTATCAGGTGTGATGAGAATTGGGTTTGAATCCCACTTAGTTAACCTTTACAAAAGTAAAGGAAAGTCAAGTGGACTAATTAGTTTGATCCTCAAGTCCTAGTCAATCCCTATGGGAACACTAGCTTTAGAGCGATCTAGATCAATTAGAATCTGCCAATTTCAACCACTGCTGAGTTTGAGAACTCAAGAGTTACCAATTAATCAACCAAAGCCAAGAATGTAGAAAGCTAAATTAAAATCATATATCTGAAAATATCTCAATAATGTGTATTAAATAAGAAAATCAATCCTAACATGAAAAGTTCATAAGCCAATTGGGCAACACAAATCAAATACAAATGAAAGCATTAGAGTATCTAAAAATAGAAGAGAGATATAAAGTAAAAGGAATATTGAACCTGTGATGAAGAAGAAATAAATCCTAATTTCTAAAAACCCTAATCCTAAATCCTAAGAGAGAGGAAAGAACCTCTGTCTCTAAAAAACTACATCTAAAATTATGAAAAGTGTGTTATCAATCAATTCTCATGAAAGGATGCATTC
Source organism: Arachis duranensis (assembly GCF_000817695.3). NCBI lineage: Eukaryota > Viridiplantae > Streptophyta > Magnoliopsida > Fabales > Fabaceae > Arachis > Arachis duranensis. Next base: position 48,313,892 of record NC_029776.3, on the reverse strand, counting down.
CCCCCCACTTCATAGCTTTTAATCTGTGTTTTCTGGGCCAAAAACTGGGTCAAAAATAGCCCAGAAGTCACTCTCAGTGCTTTCTGGTCCGTACAGGTCGCGGCCAAGTGACGTGGAGGCGTCATCCACGCGTTTGCGTGGAATGAGATTCGCAAATGCGACGCATCCGCGTGGAGCGCGCGTTTGCATCACCTATCTGTACGGCCACTATGGCGAATTATATATCAAATCGAAGCCACAGACGTTAGCTTTCCAACACAACTAGAATCATCTCATTTGGACCTCTGTAGCTCAAGTTATGACGATTTGAGTGTGAAGAGGTCAGGCTGGACAGCTTAGCAATTTCTTCAACTTCTTGTATTCCTTCCACTTTTGCAGGCTTTCTTTCCATCCTCTAAGCCATTCTTGCCCTGTAATCCGTGAAATCACTTAACACACATATCAATGCATCGAATGATAATAAGAGAAGATTTAAATAAAAAAATAAAAGCCAAAGAAGCATGTTTTCAATCATAGCACAAAATCAGGAAGGAGAATGTAAAACCATGCAAATCATATGAATAAGTGGGTAAAGAGTTGATAAAAATCACTCAATTGAGTACAAGATAAACCATAAAATAGTGGTTTATCACCCTTCTCTAGAGTTTATAGTTGGCATGCCACGCTTGGCCTTGGCGTGCCATGCCCATTGATAGCTTCATGGACTTCTTCTCTGGGAATGTCAACTGGCATGCCATGCCCTATAGTTGGCTTGCCATGCCATATAAACTCTTTCTCTTTGTTCTCTGATCTTGTTAACTGGCATGCCACGCCTTTTGGCTGGCGTGCCATGCCCATTCATTTTGTTGGCGTTTACATCAAGTGGCACGCCCAGCATACACGCCCAGCTCTTTTTTCTTGTTTTTTTCTTCTTTTGTTGCTCTTTTCACCTGAAATTCAAACAAAACTCGTTTAAAAGCAATGTACCAAAATATTCACCATTTAGTTCATGAAATTTCATTGATTGAATGAGATTACACTTCTTTTATGGTCCTTTTAGATAAGAGAAAGAGGTAGATGATGCAAGTCATCAATGCTTCTTCAAAAATTGATGGATCGATGGACGCAATGTGATACACTCACCTTTAACGGAGACACATACACCGAAAATCAGTTCTCGAGGAAAGGTCTGTGTCACAAATGGAACGGCTATTGCGGATTCTTATTGACGTTAACAAATTCAGTACGGAGAGATTACCGTAGATGGTTGACGAGATATGGGTTGCTTGACACCTTCATCCACTCAGGTCGTAGCTATCTTCCACGGGGCTGTTGGTGCAACCAAGTGGATCCGAGGGAAGAGGCAGTCACCGTCGACTGGTCATGTCGGCATCCCGGTGATTGCACGTGTTCCACAAAGGAGGCAGATCTAGCAATGAAAAATAGGATTAGGGTTGCGTGATGGGTTTCAACGCGGGCTTCTCTTTCAATGTTTTTATGGCCGCATGCACGGTTACAAGTTCCACAAATTTTCACAATGCTATATCATGGACCTCACTTTAATTCCTAATTGAGTTTTAAAATTATATTAAATTATTTTTAATTGATGTTGGTCATAGTTGGCAGACACCAGACTTGTAGCGGCTGCAATAACAGCAGCAGCAACCGCAGTTGTGGCAGGATCAACAAGAACAAAAGATGTTCCTCAATAGTCTCCAAAATGTATCTTTATTTGTTTTTGGATTTCTTTAGGTAGATTAGTTGAATCTTTCCCCGAGTTTTATGAGAACAAAGAGAGCCATTTGTGGATTGTGATATTGACAGATGGTGAATATAATAACCACTTCAAATATTCTGTTAGATATGGAATCATGAAGTCTTAGATGAAGCTGTACACTCAGCTGAATAGTGTGTTCTTGATATTGTAAATTTTACATTGTAAAGTGATGACTTTGTAGTGAATTTCTTTTCTTTTCTTTTTATTTTTTCAATTTTCCTGTACTAGTTTATGTTTGTATTTTATATAAAGTTTATTTTAGTAACATGATTTAGTTTTTGCATAATGATTAGTTATTTAATGTTGATTATGTTGGCTTTTACAATGTTAAAAGTAGTAAGGAGTGGCCTAGGGAAGGGTTAATATAGCTATTGGCACGCTTTATAAGTGTAGCCATATCTTGTAGTCATCAACAGCCACGCTTACTAAGTGTAGCTATATATCACCCTATTGGCACGCTTAAAAATCATAGCCATTTATTTCTCTATCGGCACGCTTTTGAAGCGTATCCAAAACCAACCTTCTGGGCACGCTTCAAAAGCGTAGCTATATGTATATTTCTCGGTACGCTTTAAAAACATAGCTATAGGGTTATACAAACGGCCACGTTCTTAAGTGTGGCAATAAATGAAAGCGTGGCAAAAAAGAAAGTGTGCCGATAGATCGACAAAAGCGTGCCGATAGAGCAACTGGCACTCTTGTAGATGTGATCCTTTTAAAAGCGTGCCGATAGCTCAAGAAGTGTGACAAAAAGCTATCGACACGTTTTTTCGCACTTTTCAGCACGCTTTAAAAACGTGGTAAAAAGCTTATTTTCTTGTAGTGTTGGCAACATATACTTTTCCTAAAGAGAATTACCGTTGATGAATGCACCAAATAAGTGGGTTCGTGTAGTTTATGTCATTCAAATAATGGGTGAAAAATTATTTTAATGAAAAAGTTATGCGCGTTGGAAATTTGGTGTAAAAAAATGAATTCTGCAGCAAAACAGCTTTCTCTAAAAATTTGAAGGCATGTGCAAGTGGATAGTGCGTGCGTACGTGAGTCTGAGCCTCTGCTAGTACTCATGCATATACATCTGATGACATGCATACGCGGGACCCATTTTGGTTTCGAATGCTCGCGTACGCGACAATGCCTTCTTAACACTCATGTGTACACAGGAACGGGCATGTATTTACATGACCCTGATGATTGGATTTTTGATGGTATAAAATTTCACAAATGAATTCTCGTTGCAAGTATAGTTTCTAAACCAATCAATAATCCTTTCATACAAAAAGTTGTTTGTCACCAGTACAAACCCCTAAAATTTATAAACCGAAGAATTCAAACTTCGGGTCGTTCTCCCTAGGAATTGTAATAAAGTGTCTTGTTATTGGTTGTGAGTTATATTTGGGGTTTTTAAGTTTTTAGACAAGAATTATAAATGGCAAAGAAAATAAACTAACAACTAACAAAGCTCTTGGCAAGATATGAGAATTAGAAGTCCTATCCTAGTTATCCTCCTCAATTGTAACAACAAATTGTTCATTGCTCCCACTTAGTTAACCTCTAACCATGAAGGAAAGTCAAGTGGATGAATTAATTTGATTCCTCAAGTCCTAATCAACTCCTAAAGGAAAGACTAGCTTTAGAGGTACTCAAATCAATTAGCAACTTCTAATTATCAATCAACAAAGGAATTAGATAACTCAAGAGTCACTAATTACTCTACCTAGGCCAAGAAGAGCAAAACCTACACTAAAACCCAAACAAGCATTTCATCAAACACTTGGAAGGCATAAAAAAAAGCATATGAAATCTACAACAAGAATGAAATCTAACAACAATTATTGCAATGAATTAACAACAACAATTAAAAGGAATACAATTATTATGAATTACCTCTAATTGAATTGAAAGAAAAGAGAAGGCACAAGAGTAGATCTACAACAAGATATAAGAACAACATAAAGGAAATTACAACAAAAGAATGGAAGAATGATGAATGTAACAACAAGGAATTGAGAAGTAGAAGTAGAAGAAATAGTGAATGAAAACCTAGATCTAAGAACTAAACCTAATCCTAATCCTAATCCTAGAGAGAAGTGAGAGCTTCTCTCTCTAAAACTAACTCTAAACTAATCCTAATGAGTGTGAATGATTCTAAGTGAGTGAATCCCCTTTGCTCTTCAATCCTTGGCTTTAAATAGCAGTTTAGGCGCCAAAGTTGGTTGGGATTGGGCCCCACAACCCTTCTGAATTCTAAAAAGCATGTTTTCACATCTAAGCACAAATAAGGAGACAATCACAAAATCATGCTAATTCATTGAATAAATGTGGGTAAAAGGTCATAAAATCCCTTAAAATCAATACAAGATAAACCCTAAAAATGGGGTTTATCAACCTCCCCACACTTAAACCAAGCATGTCGTCATGCTTAAACCAAGAATGATGTAAGGGTATGGCATTTATTCAATGGAAACTAACTATATGTAACCTATCTAAATGCAACTATCTAAATGAATGCAATTGCTTGGTCAAAATAAATCAATTCCCAAGAAGCATATATGCACGAAGGCTAAGGACCCTAATCCATAATTGAATTGAGTTATTAAATATTTTTACGAACTTGCATGAAAAGTTGATGAGTGTAGGTGGAAACATGTAATTGAGCAATTGAACCCTCACCGGTGGTGTTTTCACTCTATTTACTCAAGTGTTTAGGGTCGATTCACTGAATTCTTCCCTAATCATGCTTTTCAAGATTTGTTCTTCTTCTAACAATCAACATTTATTCCATGCATGCATACAAGTATCATGAGGTCTTTTCTTTAGGTTGTAATGGGCTAGGGTCAAGGTAGGATGCATATTTGGTCAAGTGAGCTTGAAATTTGAATCTTTGATAAGCTTAAACTTTCCACCTAACCTATGACATCCTATACAATTTCAAAGCTAACCTAACTACCCACTTTTCTCTTTTTCACATACTCATGTATTTTCTTTTCATTTCATAACACTTATGCATTGATCTTTATTGGACTTTACTTTGGGGCATTTTATCCCCTTTTTATTTCTTTCTTTTTCTTCTTTTTCTTTTTCATATTATTTTTCTTTTTCTTTTCCTTTTCTTCTTTTTTTTTCTCATTTTTTTTCTTTCAAACCATATACAAGAACATCAATGTATAAGGTCTATACATCTAATCAATACATGAACATGCACCCAATTCCCAAATATTTACAATAACAATACAAAACTATCCGTTTATTCCCCCAATGTCCCAAGATTCCCACACTTGAATGATACACACACTCTAGCCTAAGCTAATCAAAGATCCAAATAAGGACATTTATTATTTTTTCGCTTTAGGGCTTGTAATGTGCTAAATTAAAGAACAAGTGGGTTAAGCGTAAGCTCAAATTGGCTAACAATGGAAGATAAAAGGTAAGGCTATTTGGGTAAGTGAGCTAATGAAACAATGGCCTCAATCATATAAATGCATGAATATACAAAATAATGGACATAAAGAATCAAACAAATCAAAGATTACAATCATAGAAAGAGAATAATGCACACAAGAAGGAAAAATAAGTGGTTATAAGATGTAACCACACCATTAGGCTCAAATCTCACAAGCTTGTGTTCTTAGCTCAAAACATAATCCACAAGATATATAATTCAAGCAAGTTCTATGAAAAAGTTTTCACTCAAATCAGTCGAGATGCCCTATAGATAGAATTCTTGAAAAATCTCATTATTTTGACTAAGCTTATTGTGTATATATATGCAAAAAATAAGAAAATGTAGGTAAAATCATAAAATCCTAGAATGAAATGCAAACGTGTTGGAGTTAGAAACTTTTCACTCAAAATCGCCGACCGGTCGGACGACCTCCCTACACTTAAAAGTTTGCACCGTCCTCGGTGCATTCAAAGATGATCAAGGGGGACGGTGAATCTCCGGATTGCTGCATGTTCTTAGTCTTGCTCCCGTTATTGCTTGTGGTGCATCCATCATGAAAAGTAGAAAACAACACCATAAGATGAGAAAACAAAAGCAAGGAAGCGTACATTGTTGGAGTGAGGTAAATCACTAGAATTGAATGAGTGAATTAGTGTGACATTAATGACAAATAAGTGTGTGAATTCTAAATTGTGCAGTTTAGAACACATGTTAACATAAAAAGTGATGTCACAAAAAAAGTATACACCTCACTTTATCCTAGTGTGCTTGAGATGCTTTAAGTAAACTTGTAAGGTAAAACAAGTATTAAAGAAGCATGAGAGCATTCAAGATATAAACATATGGATGCATATGAACAAGAAGCACAATGCATTAAGGTAAATGCAGAACATCCATTAAGAAATTGCCTAATCAAGGAGAGAGTTCAAATCACATGGTGGCCAAATCCTGCAATTCAAGAAGAGTTACAAGCTCAAAGGCAATTCTCATCACTTGGTATTTTTCAAAAGGTAAGCATGAAAAACTCAAAACCAAGTAGCAAAATATAACATCAACAATAGAATCCATCAAAGATTATCTAAAAGCATTCATGCTAAGATAACATGTAGTTAACGGTAAGCAGCAATGTATAGTAAACAAAGTCAATAATCCAACACTTATAATGAAAAGAGAGAAAATAAAATGAAAACTAAACTAAGTAACTGACTAATTAAATGGTTATAAGTGGTGTTTGGAAGTGTTAGATGAAGGGTAGAAGGAGGGAAGAAGAAAGGAGAAGGAAAGAAACGGAAAGAGGAGAAGAAAAGAAATGTAGTGAAAGAAGGATATCCGCGCATACGCACGCATGACGCGCGCGCGGATAGTGGTGCAATGGATGCGATGCGTGCACGTACAAGGTGCATCTGCGTTGATGGCTTATTTCGAAAGTGGCACCTACGCGGCATGTGCGCGTGCGCGCGAGTTGGTTTGTGCCTCAGGCCCAATTTTCGCACAATGCAGGCCCAACTCTCGGGTCTTTTGACTGGGGGTGGAACTTCTGCATCCACGCGTACACGTCATGTGCTCGTGCGTGTGGATGGTCGAAAATGCTAGATTACGCGTACGCTCCAGGTACGCGTACGCATGGATGGTGCTCTGTTTTTCAAAATTTTTCTATGTTTTTGCACCAATCCAAGCATTCCAAACCTCCAAACTGTTACCAAAACACCCTAAAACCTTATTTAGCATATTATACTACCAAATATACTCAACTAACTAAACAAAACATGAAATCAAGCTAATTCCTACCAATATCTATAAAAGGGAAAATGAAAAGATATTACCATGGTGGGTTGTCTCCCACCTAGCACTTTTGTTTATTGTCCTTAAGTTGGACTTATGGGGAGCTCCTCATCAAGGTGGCTTGTGCTTGTATTCATCTTGGAACTCCCACCAATGCTTGGTTCTCCATTGTGCCCCAAGATTTCTTATGGATTGGGCCAAGTGTTGATGGAGTTCTTCACAAGCTTGGGGCTCCCATTGTCGATCCTCTTCTTGTAATCCGGGATCCCACACTTTATTTTCCCACCCATCTTGAAGTTGATCATCATTATTTGTCCAATCGGGTGGTGAGTAAGGTGAATTCTCTATATAGTGGCCAACAATCCTCCTAGACCCATCTATTTGAGCACTACTCCAACCTTTATATCTCATGTTTGATGCATCAACCATAATGAGCCTTGATTTGCAACACCCACCACAAAACCTTTTTCGCTTACACTTCATCCTACAAACTTCCCTAAGTTGGCCATCCATTTCAAGAAAACCATATTCAAGTGGGATAATAAAGCTAATAGAAATGAATTTCACCCACTCAAATGAAGGTGTAGATGGCAACCTAGGCAAAGATGCTTCCAAAGATCTTGACAAAGCATAACCAACCCTCATTTTTCTATTTCTAGGGACTTCCACCTCTTCACAAGATCTCTTAATCTCAATCATTTGTTCAACAATTTTATCTAAACTTTTTCCCATACTCAAATCATAATAGGGAGGGTGAGAAAAATTTACCTCCTCAACTCTTTCAAATCCAACTGGAGAAGGTTCTTCATGCTCAAAGGATTCTTCACCACTAAGACTTGATGCTTGATCTTCATCACCAAGTAAACTCAATTCTTGCTCTATCCCATCCAAGTCTTCATATGGAATATGCCTTGGAAGGTGTGCACTTTCCTCCCTAGGATCAATTTCAATCATCTTGGAGGGATTTTCTTCAACTCTATATTCCCATGGAGGCTCTGTATCTCCTAAGTCTTCTACCACTTCTTCCTTGTCTTCAACAATTAAAGCTTCCTCCAATTGTTCCAATATAAAGAAACTTCCCTCATTTCTCACCGGAGTTTCCAATCTCTCCTTCATGCTATGTTCTTCATTCGATTCTCCACATGTAGCCATGGGAGTTCCTTGAGTGTTCAAGCATTGGGAGGCTAATTGATTTGTTACTGCATCCAAGGCGGCCATGAAATTTTGCACATCCCTTTTCATCTCTTCTTGTCCTTGAACAAGAACATCAAGGATGTCATCCATTGGAGGTTGGGGTGGATGGAAGGGTTCATCAATTTGGGGGAGAGGTTCATAATAGGAATATGGTTCTTCTTGGTAGAGTTGTGGTGGTTCAATATTTTCCATTCTTTCCACTTGTTGCACAACACACTCCATGGTTGCTTGAAATTGATCCAATGCTTTCTTGAGATGATCCCTTGACTCTTGTTCCTCTTGGATATCATGAGTAGGATCATAGGGCTCTTGGATTGAAGGACATAAGTATTCTTCCATGGGAGGTTGTGGTGGAAAGTAGTATTCATCTTATGGTTGGAAATTTTCATATATTGGAGGTGGTTCTTGGAAGTATTGAGGTTGGAATGGTGGCAGTTCTATGTGTGGCTGATATGGCTCAAAAGGTGGTTGGCATGGTGGATAAGGATTAGGGTCATATGGAGGTATTGGGTGAAAGGAGACTTGTGAGTATGGTTGAGGATCATGTTGAGGAGGGGGTTCATAGGCATATGGTGGTGGTTCTTGAAAGTCACAAGGAGATTCACCATAGCCATTGGAATGGTATGCATAAAAAATTGGCTCTTCTTCATAGTGCATTGGTGGAGGTTGTTGCCAAGAGGATTGATCATATGCATATGGCTCCTCCCACCTTTGATTATCCCATCCTTGGTTCATGTTGTCATTAAAATTCACATCTCCTACAACATAATTGTAATCACACTCATAGCCAAAGTGAGAATTCATGATGAAAAGAGAAAATAAAAACAAAAGCCAATAGAAAACAAGAGAAACAAAACTCTACAATTAGCAATTAAAGCAAAAAGCAAGATATTCACACTATTCACATACGTACAATAACCAATAAAATAACACCATTGCAATTCCCCGGCAACGGCGCCATTTTTGATGATTGGATTTTTGATGGTATATAATTTCACAAATGAATTTTCGTTGCAAGTATAGTTTCTAAACCAATCAATAATCCTTTCATACAAAAAGTTGTTTGTCACTAGTACAAACCCCTAAAATTTATAAACGAAGTATTCAAACCTCGGGTCGTTCTCCCTAGGAATTGTAATGAAGTGTCATGTTATTGGCTGTGAGTTATATTTGGGGTTTCTAAGTTTTTAGACATACAAGAATTATAAATGGCAAAGAAAATAAACTAACAACTAACAAAGCTCTTGGCAAGATATGAGAATTAGAAGTCCTATCCTAGTTATCCTCCTCAATTGTAACAATAAATTGTTCATTGCTCCCACTTAGTTAACCTCTAACCATGAAGGAAAGTCAAGTGGATGAATCAATTTGATTCCTCAAGTCCTAATCAACTCCTAAAGGAAAGACTAGCTTTAGAGGCATTCAAATCAATTAGCAACTTCTAATTATCAATCAACAAAGTAATTAGATAACTTAAGAGTCACTAATTACTCTACCTAGGCCAAGAGGAGCAAAACCTATACTAAAACCCAACCAAGCATTTCATCAAACACTTGGAAGGCATAAAAGGAAAGCATATAAAATCTACAATAAGAATGAAATCTAACAACAATTATTGCAATGAATTAACAACAACAATTAAAAGCAACACAATTATTATGAATTATCTCTAATTGAATTGAAAGAAAAGAGAAGGAACAAGAGTAGATCTACAACAAGATATAAGAACAACGTAAAGGAAATTACAACAAAAGAATGGAAGAATGATGAATGTAACAACAAGGAATTGAGAAGTAGAAGTAGAAGAAAGAGTGAATGAAAACCTAGATCTAAGAACTAAACCTAATCCTAATTCTAATCCTAGAGAGAAGTGAGAGCTTCTCTCTCTAAAACTAACTCTAAACTAATTCTAATGAGTGTGACTGATTCTAAGTGAGTGAATCCCCTTTGTTCTTCAATCATTGGCTTTAAATAGCAGTTTAGGCGCCAAAGTTGGTTGGGATTGGGCCCCACAACCTTTCTAAATTCGCTGACCACATTTTCATTAAAAAAATCATAAACCAGCACTGACGCGTACGCGCACAACACGCGTATGCGTCCATGGGGTATTTCGCAAGGTGCACGTAAGTGCCAGGTACGCGCGCGTCCATGGGTGAGTTCAACTTCTTTGACTTTTCATGATTTCTCCACTTTGTATGCTTTTCTCTTCACTCCTTTGATCCATTCCTAGCCTTTTCAATCTGAGATCACCAACAAACACATCAAGGCATCTAGTGGAATCAAAGGGAGATTAAAATCATCAAGTTAAAGGCCTAAAAAGCATGTTTTCACATCTAAGTACAAATAAGGAGACAATCACAAAATCATGCTAATTCATTGAATAAATGTGAGTAAAAGGTCATAAAATCCCTTAAAATCAATACAAGATAAACCCTAAAAATGGGGTTTATCAGACCCATGTTTTGTTGGAAAATGATTCTTGAGTTTGTAAGTAATCCTCTAGCTTTCTAAAACTTCGTAATTATTGTTTAAAATCCTCAAGCTAGTATTTAGACTTTGGGATAAGGAAGAGTACCTTGAGTAGACTTAAATGGATATTTCTGTTATGAGATTAGAGACGGAGACTTAGGCTTAGAAAGTTCTGTGGATGGAGAGCGAATTGGCAGAGAGTTGCATTGATAAAGAATTGAGAAAAATGAAAGATTGAAGCATTTGGAACTGATGAGAATGAGAAGTGATCACTGAACTGGACATATATTCTGATATATTTGATTGGTATGTCACTATGCACCTGGCAAGGACGGTGGTTAATCTCGCTTACTTTGAGATGTGAGGTCTGAGGTACTGTTTTCCATTCACATCCTTTTGGTGCCGAATTTCTAACCACAAACTAACCGGCAAGTGCACCGGGTCGTACCAAGTAATACCTCAGGTGAGTGAGGGTCGATCCCATGAGGATTAATGGATCAAGCAACAATGGTTGATTAATTTACTTAGTTAGACAAGCAGAAAATAGTTTTGAGAGTTCAAAGCATTAACAGTAAATTCTGAATATCAGAAGACAGGCAGCAAATAAGTTAGAAATAATATATGGAGAGATAGTTAAGGCATCAGAGTTATCTATTTCCTTGATTGACTTTTCTTACTAACTATTTTAATCATGCAAGATTTAATTTATGGCAACTATATATGACTAAACCCTAATTCCTTAGACCTTTTTAGTCTCCTATAACTCTCATCAACCGCCAATTCCTTGGTCAATTAATTCCAATTAGGGGGTGAAGTTCAATTCTAGTTATATGCCACAGAAATCCTAATTACCAAAATATAAGAGGATTATATGTTACGTATCCCATTAAATCCAGATAATTAGAAATTTATGAGAATATGTTTTCAAGTTGTTATTCAAATAAAGAGCTTTTTCAAGTTATACAAGAACTCAATTAGAAAGAGGGTCATACTTCCGTTCCACCCAATTTCATAAAATAAAGAACGAAAACAATTCTTGAAATATAAATCAATACATGAATTAAATTAGAAAAACAATAGAATCAATGCATACAATAAACAGAGCTCTTAACCTTAACAGTGGAGGTTTAGTTGCTCATGGTTCAGAGAGAAAAACTAGGATTCAGGTAAACTGTAATTTATAGAATGAGGTAGATTCTTCCAGAAGAGAAGTTTCTTTTTCCTTTTATATCTAATCTTAATAAATTTAAATTATATATTTTTTTAAACTAAATAATATCTTTTCCTATTTTTAAATAAAAATAAAGTTTAAATCAGAATTAATTAAAGCAATCCGCACGCCTTCAATTGATGAATAGGGACCACTTGCTTCGTAGGGAGGCACACCTAACTTGGCTTCAAGCCACGCCTTACTTGAGGTATGCAGTGATTGGAGCTACAAGACTTGTGTTGCTGTGCCCTACTTGAGTGAAGCAAAATCAATGTGGCGTGCTTTTGTTGTGGCATGCGCCAAACTCAAGTTTGAGTGCGCCTTACTTGGAGTCACGCTCATTGTTGCGTGTTGTTGATGCTGTCTTGCGCCTAACTTGAGAAATCTCAAGTTAGGCGCAGCCTTGGCCGAATTGGTGGGAGAGAAGTGTGAACTATTATATATCATTGGAAAGCTTTGAAAGTTAGCTTTTCAACGCCACTAGAATCACGTCCATTGGACCTTTGTAGTTTGATTTATTCAGGTTTGAGTGTAGAGAGGTCAGGGTTGACAGCATCGTTCGCCTTCTTCTCTTTTTCTGCGAAAAACTCCATCAAATCCAGCCAAATGCTACCTAAAATAAACAGAATTGCACATGACTCAAAGTAACATCCATAGTGGCTAAAAGATAATTAATTCTTGATTAAACTCAATAAATTAAATGCAAATTCACTAGAAAAATATAGGGGAGATGCTCACGCATTATAACACTAAACTTGAATTGTTGCTTGTCCTCAAGCAACCAAACTAATATAGGCTTAGGATGTGAATTTGCATGAGAATAAGATTTCAATTAAGCTCATGTCTCTTCTTATAGTGGGGTTTACAACTGCAATCTTGAATAGTTTTGGCATCTCACTCTCCTTTGAATCAGAAGGATGTCACTGTCATTCGGAATCAGAATCCGGATAATATTATGAATTCTCTAATCTTTTGTACTTTAGTTTAATCCTTGAACACAAAAAATTTCCTTTGATTCTCTTTTCTTTAGTGCTTTGCACCTTGAGCCTAGCCGTGACTTTAAATGTTTTGTCTCAAGCTTCATTGACACAAAAACATCACAAGCACATAAATGGAGAACTCTCTTCAAGTTCTGATTTTTCTTTCAGTTACTCCCAGACAGTAGTGCTCAAAGCCTTTGGCATACTCTGTTAAATGAATTTGATCTCGACTCTTAGTATTATATCTCAAGGATTACTTGACACAATCACACCACATGCATATGACCAGGGAAACAACTCTTTGAACTTTTAATAATGTCTGACCTCCCTAGTCATTGATGCTCAGAGCCTTGGACCTTGCTTTTATTTTTCTTTGCTGTTTCTTTTGCTTCAAGAATTAAACTTTCACTTATTGCATAGAATTCATAATAGTTCTCTAAATTCCTGTTCCTTGTACATCAACATTCTTTTATTCAAATTTAAATATGCACTGTTCATATCATGCATTCAGAGTCACATAAAATACCACCACATTTGGATAAATGAGACTACTCTTAAAATTAAACTCAATTTATCATTCACTATATTTTTTTCTTTTTTTATTCTTTTTGATTTGAAGCTTAGTGGGTAATACATGAGACACCTTTCAACATTAAAGAAAATCAAATAACAAAATAGACAGTAAATTATATTATAACCTAGGAATTGAAAATATAACTGATCATGCAATAACAAAATAAACAGAAAACAGGAATATAACATAATAAGAACGGGAGGAAATATAGAATGAAAGGAACTCAACCACCTCAGTTATCCTAGTGGCCATCTGATTCTTCTGGTTGTGCTTCTCCGTGAAGATGATTTGTCTCCCTTTGATGCTATTAAAATAAACAGAAAAGCCAAAAAGCGAAGCGACAACACCAAACTTAAAAATTTGCTTGTTCTCAAGCAAAAAAGAACTGAAAACAAAGAGGGACATAAAAAGACATACAGAGGAGTAAAAACAAATATTATAATAAAAGAAGAATAAAATGATAAAAGAACAAGAGAGGTTAAAATAATTAAAATATATATTGTCTTTTTATTTTTTTATTTTTATTTTATTTTTATTTTTATTTTATATATATAGTTATTGAATTATTTAATATATGTATAGAAAG
>NC_029776.3:48267569-48299891 GCF_000817695.3 Arachis duranensis | reverse complement strand
ATTTATTAGAGAGATATATATAGAAGGGGGTGTTGGGTTTAATGGTTAATTAATAGGGGAGGGTGGGGGTGATCACAGGAATAAGGAGAAAGGGAATAAGTGGATGAAGAGGGGTGTTGTGGGACCAGCTTGCATGTTTTTTTTTTTCAACTCTCCCACGCTAAACTTGGAGATAGGCAAAAATTTTTTGAAGTGTTCGGTTTCTGTTCTAAAATAGCTGCATGATCAAAATACACGTAAAATGAAAGAAAAACAGTAAAAACTCAATAAAAATCAAATAAATAAAAAAACTACTACTACGAAAAATAACTAAGGATACAAAATTATCGGGTTGCCTCCCGACAAGCGCTTCTTTACCGTCACTAGCTTGACGGTCAGCTCCTCTAAGGAGGAGGATCGTAGGGGCTCAACTCTTCATTCCTTACTTTGAACTTCTTTCTTGTGTCTCTATAAAGTATCTCAATATGCTCTAGAGAGAGGATTATGTTTACTGTATAAATTCACACTAGATTGCTAGTCAACACCACTTTCATTCTTGAGGAGAAACCTTCAGTGGGGATCTTTTTGTTTCTCCATCCTTTGGGTACTTTCTTCTTTCTAGAAACCTCCTCCTTGGTGGATGATGCATTCCTGACACCAAACTTAGGTTTGATGTCAGGAAAAATTTTATTGATTGTCACCAAAGGAGGTTTGAGCTGCAGATTTTGCTGTGCATCATCAGGGGATTCTTGAAGGTTTGGATCAATAAGTTCAGTCTGCATGCACCTCTCTTCTTCACCTGCTGAATGTATATCTTTGAAGACATGAAAGACTAGTTGCTCATCATGCACTGTAAGCACTAATTCACCTTCTTCCACATCAATCAGAGCTCTTCCAGTGGCTAGGAATGGTCTTCCTAGAATTATAGAGGCATTCTCATCCTCCCCTGTGTCAAGAATCACAAAATCTACTAGGAGGAAGAACTTACCCACTTTGACCAAGATATTCTCCACTAATCCGTATGCAGGCTTCATAGATTTATCTGCCATCTGTAATGCTATCCTTGTGGGTTGTGGCTCTTGAATTTGTAGCTTCTTCATCACAAACAAGGACATTAAATTGATGCTTGCTCCCAGATCACATAATGCTTTCTTAAAGGTTGTGCTCCTAATAGTGCATGGAATTTGAAAGCTTCCTGGATCTAGCATTTTCCTTAGCAAGTTATTCTGAATTATGGCACTACATTTCTTAGTCAGGACCACTGTCTCATCTCCCCTTAAAGGCTTCTTCTTTGACAAGAGCTCCTTCATGAACTTGACATAGAGAGGCATTTGCTCCAAAACTTCAGCAAAAGGAATATTGATTTGTAGCTTTCTGAAGACTTCCAAGAACTTTGAAAACTGCTTGTCCTTGGTCTCCTTTTGAAGTCTCTGAGGATATGGCATTTTAGACTTGTATTCAGGAGCCTTTGGCAATGTAGGATAAGTGTCAAGAGAGTGCGAGAATGGGTTTTCCGCACGCTTTGGAGGGGCGTGCTCTACTTCTTCCTTCTTCTCATCTAGAGCTTCTTTTTCAACTGGCTCCTCATTAACTTATGCTTCCATACTTGCTACTTGTCCACTTATCAAGGTGATAGCCTTGCATTCCTCTCTTGGATTCACCACTGTATCACCCAGAAATGTATTTGAAGACCTCTCAGGTATTTACTTGCTCAGTTGGCCTATTTACACCTCCAAGTTTCTAATGGAAGCTCTGGTTTCCTTCATAAAATTTTTCATCATCTCCCAATTAGAATCTTGTTGGGGTTGAGAATCTGCCTGCCAATGTGGTTGTTATTGATGAGACTAAAATTGGCGGTTATTATGATTGTTCTGTTGGAAACCGCCGTGAGAATCATTGTTGAAATTCTGAGATCTATGAGGTTAGTCCTTCCACCCAAAATTTGGGCAATTTTTCCACCCTTGATTATATGTTTTAGAGTATGGATCATTATTGGGGTTTCTAGGACCACTCTCAATGTAATTTACTTGTTCAGAAGAGGATTGAGCATAATCATAATTTTCATTTTGCACAAAATTACCTGTCATGTCATAAGGGACCTCTTGAGGTGGATTTTGGGTGTTGATAGCTGAAACTTGCATTCCACTCAACTGTTGAGTAATTAAATTCATCTGCTCAAAAATTTATTCTAAGCAAGGATAGTATTAAGAGCTTCTACTTCCATAACACCTTTCTTCTGATGAACCTCAGAGTTCATAGGATTCCTGTTAGATGAGTATAAATATTGGTTGCTAGCAACCAACTCAATAAGCTCAATAGTCTCCTCCAGTGTCTTCTTCATGTGCAATGAACCACCTGCAGAATTATCTAAGCACATCTTGGACATCTCACCCAAGCCTTCATAAAAGATATTTAGTTGGGTCCATTTGGAGAACATGTCCGGAGGGCATTGCCTAGTCGGTAGCTTGTATCTTTCCCAAGTTTCATAAAGAGTTTCACCATCCTTCTGCCTGAAGGTCTGAACTTCCACCATAAGCTTAGTCAGCTTCTTTGGTGGGAAAAATTTAGTAAGAAACCCAGTAACAACCTTGTCCCAAGTATCCAAACTCTCCTTGGGTTGGGAATCTAGCCACAACTTTGCTCTGTCCTTCAAGACAAATGGGTAGAGCATGAGTTTGTACACCTCAGGATTCACCCCATTAGTTTTCACAGTATCACAAATCTGTAGAAAATTAGAGATAAACTAATTGGGATCTTCTTGAAGGAGTCCATGATATTGACAGTTTTGTTGCATTAATGTGACTAGCTGTGGCTTTAGTTCAAAGTTATTTGCAGTTATAGGAGGCACCACAATGCTTTTTCCATAAAGATCTGCAGTAGGAGCAGTGTAAGAGCCAAGCACTCTCCTAGGTTGTTCATTCCCATCCGGATTTACCACATTAGCATTAACAGCATTATTGTGATCCATAGTGGACTCTGCAGCCTTATAAAGTCTTGCTTGTTGCAAACGCCGCCTGAAAGTCTTCGTGTAAGTCCCTCATTGTTGCGTATTGTTGATGCTGTCTTGCGCCTAACTTGAGAAATCTCAACTTAGGCGCAGCCTTGGCCGAATTGGTGGGACAAAAGTGTGGACTATTATATATCGTTGGAAAGTTCTAAAAGTTAGTTTTCCAATGCCACTGAAATCACGTCCGTTGGACCTCTGTAGCCCGTGTTATTCAGGTTTGAGTGCAGAGAGGTCAGGGTTGATAGCATCATTCGCTTTCTTCTCTTTTTCTGCAGAAAACTCCATCAAATCTAGTCAAATGCTACCTAAAATAAACAGAATTGCACATGACTCAAATTCACTAGGAAAAGATAGAGAAGATGCTCACGCATCACCTTTCTTGTCACAAGATTGTTCTCAGGCACTATATCCCGTAAGAGTGTGCTTGGGCACTATATTCCAAGGCACAATTGTATATTCGTGATAGAAAGGTGACATCCCGAGGGGATATGTCGGGTTGGCAGTTGAACCAAAAAGTGATATCACAACCAATAAGACAACATTCATTATATGCATTATTATGCATTTGTTTTCTTTCTTTACTTGCATTGTGCCAACTTGTAACATGTTTACTTGCTAATTAAATTACTTGCGGTATATGCTATTTACTTGCGTTTTACTTGCTTGCATCTATTTCAGTTTTCTACTGGGATTGAAGAGGCTCGGTAGGCGGCGGCGATGGGATTAATGGAGAATAGGTTGGCGAAGGCTATGGGACAACGATATTATGTAGAATAGAAAATCCTTAATTTAGAAGACCTTTTACGGTTTAAGATTTAATTATAAGTTGAATTTTATATCGGTTTGAAGTTCTAGGATTGTCTTTGGCTTCCCAGAACCTTATATCTTATCTATTGGGTACTGTTACCATACTGAAAATCCCTAGTTCTCATACCATATGTTGTTGTGTTTTAGATGTAGGTTGCAACCCACCTCGGTGAGTTGGCGGATGGTGACAGAGTAGAGGATGGTTTAGCTTTACTTTTGTTTTATTTTGTTATAGTACCTCTCAGTCTCTCACTTTTGATTACTTTACTTTGTTGCCTTAGAGGCTTAAACTTTGAGAGACAGGATGTATCTGTTTTTATCAAAAACTATGTTGTATCCTGTTTATCTAGTAGGCCTAAACTCCGCGGACTATGGCTGGTTACCTTTTTAATATATATAACTTGTTCATCTTATATTAACTACCTTGTTTATCCTGTAGTTGTTTACAAGGTTTTATATATCGTGCTTTGTTCCTTTCGTGCCAATGCGCTTTAGTTATTGTGTGTGAATGTTTTGTACTTTATATCTCTGTTTTATACATCTTTGGTCTTTTTTTCTTCATCTAGATTCTAGTCTTAATATTTCTTGATTATATACTATTGTATTTTGTAACACCCTAATTACCCTAAGCCTTACCTTGCATTGTAAAACAAAGGTTAATCAAAGGGTATGATAATTCTAAAGCTTATACATACCATATAGAAAGAAGTAATATATTCTAGAAGTCCGATGAAGGATACAACTCAAAACAAGATTTAAAAAGCACAAAACATACACACGAAGCTACAAACTTAATGCAAAAGAAATAGATATAATATAACAAAATATCAGAGTATAATAGTATAAAGATCTAGCCACGACTCGCGGAGTTTAAGCCAGCTAGTTATATACAGACCATACAGGATTCTGAAAGTTAAAAACAACTTATTCAAGTTTCTCTCTCAGAATAAGCCTCTAGGAAAAAGTAAATACAAAAGATGAGAGAACAAAGCAAAATAATCAAAAAACTTCAAAACAGATAGAGATCCTCCGCTCTGTTACCACCAAAGCAACTCACCGAGGTGGGTTGTGACCTGCATCTGAAAAACAACGACAGAATATGGTATGAGAACTGGAGATTCTCAGTATGGTAACAATGTCCAGTGATGTAAGATATAATACTTCGGGACGCTAGAGGCAATCCTAAAACTTCGTATCCATCACAATATTCATCTTAAAGCATAACTAAAACATGAAAGAATAAATTAAACCTTCACCATAATAAAAGGGTAATCTAACTTATTGGATTTCTAAACTAACAACTCTTTGCTGTCCCATAGCCTTCACCAACCTATCCTCCATGCGATCCCATCGCCACCGCCTTCCGAACCTCCTCAATCCCAGTAGAAAACACAGATAATATCAATGTAAGTAAAACACAAGTATAGGCATATATGGCAAGTAATTCAAGTAGGCAATTAGGCATGTTATACAATTAGGCAAACAATTATAAGTTGGCAAAGCAAACAAACAGATAGAAGATGCACATGATGAATGCCTGTCCTATTGGCTGTAATACCACATTGTCGGTTCAATTGCCAACCTGACACATCTCCATGGGAATGTCCCCCTTCGAAATCATAATAGGAACCCACGAGATATGGTGCTCGGAACAACGTCCAAGATTTTGTATCTGCACACTCTAGTGATCCGAAGGGATGCTAGCGAGATACTCTTGCCACGAATCTCACATCTCAACGCAAGCGAGACGAACCACCGCCCTTATGCTGCCGCTACTACCTCGACAGGCGGGATCCAACCACCGTCCCTAGCAAGCGCATAACGTCTCAACAATCTCAATTTAAAATGTTACAGCAGTGGTTTTTCAAAAATTCTTTATTTTAGTATACCAATGATTCATCATTGTAACTCCGAGTCCTCGACTCATCTCAACCACTGTCAATTCATAATTTCAATTCCGAACTCACTAGTTCATTAGTTTCTCAATTCATATACTATTCTTCCTTCTCACTCCACCAAACCCATCCTTAGTAGACTAGAAACCAAAGCCTTCATCTTCTAACTTTTCAAGGTAATGCCAAATAATTCCACCTAAAACTTTCTCTATGTTTTAACAATCCAAAAACAAGCCCAAAAGGTCTTAAATATGTGTCACAGAAGTTTACAAGCTTGTTGGAAAGGTGAAACAGTTGAAAACAAGATTTTAGTTGAAAAACAACGCATGTGCGTATGCACAGGGTGTGCGTGCGCACACCCAGAATGATTTTCAAAATGTGTGCGTCCGCATAGAGGTGTGCGTATGCACAAGTGTAATATTTTCCAATTCTGTTCACTCGCAGAAGGCGTGCGAACGCCCTCAACAGCATACACTTTCCAATGTGTGCGTGCACACAGCTTGCAAAACTTCGTTTGTCGTGTGTGCACACAAGGCTGTGTGTGTGCACAAGTTCAAAAATTCAAAGGGGTGTGCGTGCGCATGCAAACCAAAAATCACAAATTCTGCAGCATGCACAGAATTCATATTTTTGACACCAAACTTTGAATGATCATAACTTCCTTCACAAAACTCCATTTCCTATAAACTTTATATCCATTTAAAGATTTTTCAATGAACTTTAATTTAAAGCAAATTTCAAGAAATTTTCAAAACTGAGGCTCAAGTTATGATCCGTCAAAGTTCACCAAAAATCTGTTTTTACCAAAATTTCACAAGGTTCTCAATTTTCTATTTTCAAAACCAAAACCAAACTAAAACTATATCAACTCCATCCCACATCAGATTTTTACCATTTGTATCACAATCCACTACTCATATCATGTACTTCTCAACTCCCAATTCTCCCTGATTTCACACTAAACCCCTTTTCATCCAACAAACTCATCAATAGTCATTCTATTATCATCAATTTTCAACATCAACCTCATTCATTCTCAATTCCAATAATCAACATTATTAATCAACATCAACAATATTACTCATCCAAATTCATTATACATCATACATCAACAACATTATTTAACAACGCAACAACATCAGTTCATCATACATCACAACCAACCAAATTCAACAACCAATCCAAACCAATCATATGGGTCACTAGCCTAAGTGTCCAAAAATATTATATATTACATAGAGAAAACCAAAACCATACCTTGGCCGATTCCCAATATGTACTAAATCATCAAGATGACCTCAACCAAGCTTCCACAAGTTCTCAAACTCAATCAAGCCATCAATTCAACTCCAAGCTCCAAGTAAATGCCAATAATCACAACTTCAAGCTATATATACACATAATTCATAACCAATCAACCTAGGGTTCATCTTACTCAAAATTCACAAGGATTTAAGACACTCTTACCTTGCCCAACAATTTTGGAAGCAAAGCCCAATAGTAATCAAGTGCTAGAGTGTACCTAAACACCAAAATCACAAAATTTCACTCAATACAAAACCCTAAAATTTTCAAATTTTTGAAAGGAAAAGCTAAGAGAGATTTTGTGATTTCCTTACTAGTTTCTGGGGTGGGTTTTGTAGAGCTCTCCATGTTGATCGCATGACCACAAATGGTGCGGCGATCAGAGCTCCGTAGCTTAAGTTATGAGCTTGGGAAGATGATGATCAATAGTGAAATGGAAACTCTCTTCCCTCTTCTCTTCTCAACTGGGTGGTGTGTTTATGAGAGTGTTGTGTGCTGATGGGTTCATTAATGGAGGGTTTTATATGTTGGGCTTGGGCCCAATTGGGCTTGGTCCAACCCGTTAGTATTTTTTTTAACCCGTTTGGCCCAACTTTGGCCCAAAACTTTAAAATAAATGCCCGGATTTCAATTTTTAATATTTTCCAGAGGTTTTCTACTGTTTTTAATTATTCTCATGCAGTACCGGATAGACTTGAACCTGTTCGACCGATTCGGCTGCCGGTTCGTGGTTTTACTCGGTTTTTTTACAGAAAATACATTTTCTGACTCACAAAAATCTATTGAGTAAAAAAATCATATTTATATTTTCTAATTCTCATTCTAAATTTTTGAAACCTAATTTAGGCAATTTAATTATTTAATTAGACGGTTAATTATTCTCAGTTCTTACATTCTCCCCACCAAATAAGAAATTTTGTCCTCAAAATTTAGTGATTACCTGAGAATAGCTTGGGATAATCCTTTCGCATCTCGGACTCCAATTCCCGAGTATGCTCTTCCACTCCTGCTCTCTTCCAAGCAACTTTAACTAATGAAACTTTATTTCCTCGCAGTTTCTTCACACTAGTGTCGTCAATACGCACCGGCGTGACTTGAAATGTCAAGTTTTCCCTCAACTCGACCGACTCGGGCTCTAACACATGAGCCGCATCTGACGTGTATTTACGGAGTCGTGACACGTGGAATACATCATGCAAGTTAGACAAGTGAGGCGGCAAAGCTACTTGATATGCCATCGGCCTGAATCACCTCAGAATCTCAAACGGTCCTATGAATCTTGGATTCAGCTTCTTGGTTTTAATCACTCTTCCAATCCTAATTGTTGGTGTAACCCTAAAAATACATGCTCTCCTACTTCAAATTCCAATGGTTTCCTTCTCTGATCTGCATAACTTTTCTATCGACTCTGTGCAGTTAGAATCCTCTCCCAAATCTTCTTAATCTTCTCAGTTGTTTCTGCTACCAAGTCAGGACCTAAAATACTTACTTCACCAGTCTTATACCAACAAAGTGAAGATTGGCACTTCCGTCAATATAGAGCCTCATACGGAGCCATCCCAATGCTCGCATGAAAGCTATTGTTGTACGTAAATTCCACCAATGGCATGTAACAGTCCCAACTTCCAGGTTGATCCAAAATACACGCCCTTAGCATATCTTCCAACATCTGAATAGTCCTTTCTGACTATCTATCAGTTTGCAGATGATATGATGTGCAAAGATATAGTCTCATACCGAAAGCTCTTTGGAAAGCTCCCCAAAACCTTGATGTGAATTGGGGATCACGATCTGATACTATGCTCGTTGGCACGCCGTATAACCTTATGATCTCCTTGGTGTACATAGAATTGGGGATCACGATCTGATACTATGCTCGTTGGCTCCTCCATAGAATAGTTCACTCGAATAGGTAGGAAGTGAGCAGACTTGGTTAAGCGATCCACGATCACCCAAACCGCATCAAATCCTGACCTTGTCCTCGATAAACTGGTCACAAAATCCATTGCAATTCCTTCCCACTTCCACTGAGGAATCTCAAGTGGCTGTAACATTCCCGACGGTTTTTGGTGCTCTATCTTCACCTTCTGACATGTCAGGAACTTAGACACAACTGTAGTTACATCACCTTTCATCCCAGGCTACCAGAACACCTTCTTTAAATCATGGTACATCTTAGTACTTCCTGGGTGAATGGAAAACCCACTATTGTGAGCTTCCAACAACAATTCTTGCCTCAAACCCCCGACATCCGGTATAGAGATTCTCTCCTTATAACTCCACAACCCTTCATCATCCTTAGCAAACTCCTCATGCCTTTTCTTGCCAATTGGTTGAAATAATTGGTGACTATTTTGATCATCTTGCTGAGCCATCTGAATCTCTGTTTAAAACGTACTTGAAATCTGCAACTTATTTAAACAAGCTCTTTCGGAAACTTCACCAATATCCAGCCTAAGATCTACAAACTTATCCACTAACTCCTCTTCCTTTATTCTCATCTAAGCTATCGTTAAAGACTTCCGACTCAATGCATCCGCCACCACGTTCGCCTTCCCAGGGTTATAACTCAATTCAAAATCATAATCTTTTAGCAGCTCCATCCACCTCCTCTGACGTATATTGAGCTCATTCTGATCAAAGATGTATTTGAGACTCTTATGATTAGAAAAGACACTAAACCTCACTCCGTACAAGTGGTGCCTCAAAATCTTCAATGCATACACAATCGCCGCTAATTCCAAGTCATAAGTTGGGTAATTTACCTCATGCGGTCTCAGCTGACGTGATGTGAAAGCCACCACATTTCGGTGTTACATCAACACGCAACCCAAACCCTTCAAGGAAGCATTACAGTATACTTCAAACAGTTCATGCAGTTCTGGTAAAATCAAAACAGGCACTGAAGTTAACTTTTGTTTCAAGATCTGAAAACTTTCTTCACACTCCGACGTCCACACAAACGGCACCTCCTTCCTTGTCAACTTAGTCATCTATAGTGCAATCTGGAAAAATCCTTCAATAAATCTCCAATAACATCCGGCCAAACCCAAGAAACTTCTAACCTCCGTCACCATCGTTGGTCTCTCCCATTCCATCACCGCCTCTACATTCGAAGGATCTACAACTATTCCTCCTTTGCTTACTACGTGTCCTAGGAACTTTACTTCTTCCTTCCAGAACTCACACTTGGACAACTTAGCATACAATTTTCGCTCCTTTAAAATTTGCAACACAATCCTCAAATGTTCCTCATGCTCCTTCACTGTCTTAGAATAAACTAAGATGTCGTCTATGAAAACCACCATGAATTTGTCCAAAAAAGGAAAAAATACTCTGTTCATGTAATCCATGAATACAGTAGGTGCACTCGTTAACCCAAAGGACATCACAGCAAACTCGTAGTGTCCATAGCGCGTCCTAAACGCAATTTTTGGAATGTCATCCTCCTTCACCCTTATCTGATGATAACCGGATCTTAAGTCAATCTTTGAAAACACTACAGCTCCTTGCAGTTGATCCATCAAGTCATCTATACTTGGCAACTGGTACTTGTTTTACACAGTCACTTTGTTCAACTGTCGGTAATCTACACAAGGTCACATTCCTCCATCCTTTTTCTTCACCAATAAAACTAGCGCTCCCCACGGAGATACACTCGGTCAAATGAACCTCTTGTTCAGAAGCTCTTCCAACTGAGTTTTTAATTCTGCCAGCTTTATCGGAGCCATTCTATATGGCGCAATTGATACTGGTCTGGCTCCCGGCACCAATTAAATCGCAAATTCAATCTCCCTTTGAGGTGGGAACTCAGGAATATCTTCCGAGAACACTTTCGGAAAGTCTCTAACTACCGAGATTTGATCTAACTTCTGATTATCACCTAATGCATTTGCAACCAACAGTATATAACCATGACACTCTTCCCCCACTAAAGTGCACCATTACAGAGTTCAGGTAATAACCCTCAGCTACCACTACTCCATTTTCTCCTTCCGGCATAAATCGAATTGACCGCTCAAAGAAATCCAACAAAACTCAATTCTTTGACATCCAATCAAACCCCAATATCATCTCTAACCCAACCATTGGTAAACAAATCAACTCATGCACGAAGTCTCTACCCTCAAGCTTGAAACCTACTTGCCTACAACCTAACCTAGTTACCACCGTCTGATGCAGAGTATGTACATACAATTCAAATGCTAATTCTGACAGTTTCAAGTCTAGTTTCTCAACTTTGTCAAATGAAATAAATGAATGCTAAGGTTTTTTCACCAATTAAGCATATACCTCTCAACAACAGATCCCGCCTTAGCAGCATCTTTGGCATTCACAGCAAATTCTTGCCCTTGGAGTTGACTCTGACCCGCATTCGGGTTTTTCCCACGAGTGCAATCTCTCACAATGTGACCAGGCAAACTATAGTTGAAGCAACCACCTATACCAATCTTGCAAGAGTCATTTGGATGAAAACGTCTACAAAGATCACAAATTAAATCCGGAGAAACCTTCCTCTGATTCCCTCTCCCTTTGCCATGCTGGTACTGATCATAAATGTTCTTTCTGAAGCTTCCTTGACCTTAAGGTGCATGTCCTCCTTTCTTGAAATTCTGACCCTTCGGCTGAAAGTACTTGCCACGTCCACAATTATTGTTTTTTCCATGAGTGTCCCTTGACGAGGCTACCGTCTTTGCACATTCCTCAATAACTCTCACCTTGTTCACAAGATCGGAGAAGATCCGAATCTTCAAAAGAGCCACAACAGTCATGATATTGTCCTTCAAGCCCCTTTGATACTTAATGCATTTCCAGCTTTGATAGGTCTCCAGGGCACCCTGACACAACCTAGAGAATCTACAGAGCTCCTTAAATCGACTAGTATAGTCCGCCACAGACAAGAAACCTTGCTTCAGCTACATAAGTTCCATCTCCTTTGCTTCCCTTGCAGATTCAGGAAAGTACTTCTTATAGAAAGCAGTTTGGAATACATCCTAAGGGATGTCGGCATTCTGAAGTTGTAGCAAGCGGCATTTTCTTTTCCACCAATGCTGAGCCTCTCCCAAAAGCTGATAAGTAGCAAACTCTATATACTGGTTGTTCGCGGGTTGGTTTGGGTTCCGCACTCCCATATCCGATACCCGAACCAATCACTAACAAAGAACATCGGTTTGGTTCAGATTAAACCTAATTACCCATTGGTTTGGACAGGTAATCGGGTACTCGCTACCCGTCCTCACCCCTACCAGAAATGGATTTTTGCACTAAAAAGACTGTTTTACCCCCCTTACTAGTTATTTGTTTGGTATTTAAGGGATTATATTCATGTTATTCGTACATCATTACCATCATTCAGCCCTATTTTCATTTTTACATTATATTTTTATTTCAGTATGAGTTTCTAAACCTCCTAGGTTGAGGGAAGGAATGATAAGCGGATAATTTATACGCTTTTTGGCATTGTTTTTATATAATTTTTAGTATGTTTTATTCACTTTTTAGTATATTTTTATTAGTTTTTAAGCAAAATTCACATTTCTAGACTTTACTATGATTTTATGTGTTTTTCTATGATTTCAGGTATTTTTATGCTGAAATTGAGGGACCTGAGCAAAAATCTGATTCAGAGGCTAAAGAAGGACTGCTGATGTTGTTGGTTTCTGACCTCCCTGCACTCGAAACTAAATCTTTGGAACTACAGAAGTTTAAATGGCACGCTCTCAACTGCGTTGGAAAGTAGACATCTAGGGCTTTCCATCAATATATAATAGTCTATGCTTTTCTCGAGTTTAGATGATGTAAACTGGCGTTTAACGCCAACTTTCTGCCCTATTCTGGCGTTAAACGCCAGAAACAAGTTGCAAAGTAGAGTTAAACGCCAGAAACAAGTTACAAACTGGCGTTTAACTCCAAGGAAGACCTCTACACGTGAAAGCTTCAATGCTCAGGCCAAGCACACACCAAGTGGGCCCGGAAGTGGATTTCTGCATCATTTACTCATTTCTGTAACCCTAGTAACTAGTTTAGTATAAATAGAACTTTTTACTATTGTACTCACATCTTTGGATCATCTTTGGATTACCTTTTGATCCTTTGATCACATTTTAGAGGCTGGCCTCTCAGCCATGCCTGGACCTTATTTTTATGTATTTTCAATGGTGGAGTTTCTACACACCATAGATTAAGGTGTGGAGCTCTGCTGTTCCTCGAGTATTTATGCAAAGTACTCTTGTTCTTTTATTCAATTTATGCTTATTCTTATTCTAAGATATTCATTCACACACAAGAACATGATGAATGTGATGATTATGTGACGCTCATCACCATTCTCACTTATGAACGCGTGATTGACAACCACTTCCGTTCTACATGAAAACAAGCTAGAATGTGTTTCTCTTGGATTCCTGGTCCATGCATTTGATTGCCTCTCCTGACAACAGAGCCTTTAATTCCTTGCGATCAGAGTCTTCGTGATATAAGCTAGAATTAATTGGCAGCATTCTTGAGATCCGGAAAGTCGAAACCTTGTATGTGGTATTCCGAGTAGGATCTAGGATGGGATGACTGTGACGAGCTTCAAACTCGCGACTGTAGGGCGTGGTGACAGACGCAAGAAAGGAGTATGAAGGATTGGATGAAGGCAGTAGGAAAGCAGAGATTCAAAAGGAATGAGGCATCTCCACACACTTATCTGAAATTCCCACCAATGAATTACATAAGTATCTCTATCTTTATTTTACGTTTTATTTATCTTTTTATTATTAAAACTCCATAACCATTTGAATCCGCCTGACTGAGATTTACAAGGTGACCATAGCTTGCTTCAAGCCGACAATCTCCGTGGGATCGACCCTTACTCACGTAAGGTTTATTACTTGGACGACCTGATAGCGAGAATTGCGTTGCTTAGGAATTTCTCTTATAGAAAGAAGAATTTCGTTGTAAGCATAGCTCCAAACCAACAAACAAATCTCACATCAAATTAAATTTGGTTGTCACAAGTAACAAACCCCAAATGAAAATTAACCGATGTATTTAGACTCCGGGTCGTCTCATAAGGAATTGCAATGAAGTGTATGATTATTGGCTAGGAAGGAACAAAAGGGGTTTGGTTTTTAAAAGGGCAAGAAAATAAATGGCAAGAAAAATAAATCAAGCAAATAACTAAAGAAAGCAAGTAATAAAGAGAGACATTCATGGCAAGGTTTAAGATCATAGGCTTTCTATCCTAGTCATACAATGATTAATTCATCTTATCTAGTCAACTCCAACAAATAGGGAGAAAGTCAAGCAAGACTAATCAATCATATCACAATAATAAACAAGAATTTATCTCATTTCGTCATCCCCAACATTGGAAGAAGGTATAAGTTATCTTCCATGAGAGAAAGTCAAACAAGACTAGTTAACCTCAATCCAAATGTACTAATCAACTTACTAATAGAATTAGCAAAAGATTAAAGTTAATGAAAATCATATTAACTAACAACTCTAGATCACCAACATTAGTTGGGTATTCATGACTCAAGATTGCCTAATTACTCTTTTCAAGGCAAGAATGCTCAAAATCTACTCTAAAGCCCAACCAAGCATTTTGTCAAATACTTGGGTACAAATGGAAAGTATGGTAAATGTGCAAGAATAGTAAAATATACCAACTACAAATTGCAAGGAATGTAAATCCAGAACTCAAATCATCAATGAAAGAACATCAAACATCAAATCTCATTAAAAAAAATCTAAATCCAACATGAGTGTTCATGAACATATAAGAGACATAAAAGTAAAATTAACAAGAGAACTAAGAAGAATAGAGTAGTAGAAACAAGAAATTGTAGAAGAAATAAGATGAGAACAATAATCAAAACCTAGATCTAAGATGGAATTAAGCTAACCTAACCTAATTCTAGAGAGAAGAGGGAGCTTCTCTCTCTAGAAACTAACCTATATGATGCTATACTACCAAACAATTGCTCCCCCATTGTCCAAACTTGAATTCTGCATAAAATAGCATTAGAAATGAGTTGGGTTGGGCCCAAAGGGCTTCAGAAATCGCTGGGGGCGATTTCACTTTAGTGGGCCACGAGTGCGCGTGCGCGCCCCTAAATGCGAAGCAACATATGGTAAATTTTATATCATTTCGAAGCCCCTGATGTTAGCTTTCCAATGCAACTAAAACCGCCTCATTTGGACCTCTGTAGCTCAAGTTATGGTTGATTGAGTGCGAAGAGGTCAGGCTTGACAGCTTTACGATTCCTTCATTTCTTCATGAGTTCTCCCACTTTGCATGCTTTTCTCCTCACTTCTTCCATCCAATACTTGCCTTATGAACCTTAAATTACTCAACAAATATATCAAGGCATTGAATGGAATTAAAGTGAATTAAATTTAGCTATTTTAAGGCCTAAAAAGAATATTTTCACACTTAAGCACAAATCTAGGGAGAATTACAAAACCATACTATTTCATTGAATAAATATGAGAAAAGTTGATAAATCTCCCAAATTAAGCACAAGATAAACCACAAAATCGGGGTTTATCACGACCCAGTACATTTGCTGGTTAGTTGTGCGAAGTTGTGAAAAAGAGTGATATTATAATTGTGCGTACCAAGTTGTTGGCGCCATTGAGATCACAATTTCGTACACCAAGTTTTTGGCGCCGTTGCAGGGGATTGTTTGAGTTTGGACAACTAACGGTTCATCTTGTTGCTCAGATTAGGTAATTTTCTTCTTATTTTATTTTCAAAAAGTTTTCAAAAATATTTCAAAAAAATTTTCTTGTTTTTTCGTTTTTCAAAAAAATAATTTTGGAAAAAAAATCTAAAAAATTTGATCAAATTATAAAAAAGAAAAATATTTTGTGTTTCTTGTTTGAGTCCAGTGTCAATTTTTAAGTTTGGTGTCAATTGCATCTTTTTAATTTTCTAAAAAAAATTTGAAAATTCATGCATTGCATTCTTCATGATCTTCAAGTTGTTCTTGATAAGTCTTCTTGTTTGATCTTCATATTTTCTTGTTTTGCGTCTTTATTGATCCTTGACCCCTCAGGATCTGTGGACCCCACAGGATCCCCACCTACTCTACCTCTCTCTATCTCTCACTCAGCAATCAAATCATACTCTCTTCCCTATATTCTCCTCACCAATCACCTCAATATCTCTTCCCCAAAAACCCTACCTACCTCACTTTAAAATTCAAACACTTTTCCCTCCCAAACCCAATCATAATGACCGAAACCCAACCCTCCCCTCACCCCTATATAAACCCCTCGCTACTCCTTCATATTCACACAACACATACACCTTTCCACCATCTTGGCCGAATTCACTCTCTCCCTCAATCTCCTCTATTTTCTACTTCTTCCCCTTCTTTCTTTCTTCTTTTGCTCAAGGACGAGCAAACCTTTTAAGTTTGGTGTAGTAAAAACATTGCTTCTTTTTTTTCCATAACCATTTATGGCACCTAAGGCTGGAGAAACCTCTTGAAAGAGAAAATGAAAGGCAAAAGCTTCCACCTCCAAGTCATGGGAGATGGAGAGATTCATCTCAAAAGTCCATCAAGACCACTTCTATGAAGTTGTGGCCAAGAAGAAGGTGATCCCTGAGGTCCCTTTCATGCTAAAAAAAATGAGTATCCGGAGATCCGACATGAAATCCAAAGAAGAGGTTGGGAAGTTCTCACCAACCCTATTCAACAAGTCGGAATCTTAATGGTTCAAGAGTTCTATGCGAATGCATAGATCACTAGGAACCATGATCAAAGTATGAACTCGAATCCAAAGAATTGGCTTACAATAGTTTAGGGGAAATACTTATATTTCAGTCCAGAAAATGTAAGGTTGGCGTTCTACTTGCCAATTATGCAAGAAAATGCACGTCCCTACACTAGAAGTGTCAACTTTGATCAAAGGTTGGACCAAGTCCTCATGGACATATGTGTGGAAGGAGCTCAATAGAAAAGAGACTCAAGAGGCAATTCGGTTCAATTGAGAAGATCGGACCTTAAGCCTGTGGCTATAGGATGGTTGGAGTTCATCCAACGCTCCATCATTCCTACTAGCAACCGATCTGAAGTGACTGTTGATCGGGACATCATAATCCATAGTATCATGATTGGGGAGGAAGTGTAAGTTCATGAGATCATACCTCTAGAACTCTACAAGGTGGCTGACAAGTCATCCACCTTGGCAAGGTTAGCCTTTCCTCATCTCATTTGTCATCTATGCAATTTGGCTGGGATTGACATAGAAGGAGACATCCTCATTGAAGAGGACAAGCCCATTACTAAGAAAAGGATAGAGCAAACAAGAGAGCTCATTCATGGACCTCAACAAGAGCATGAGGAGGATCCTCATCAAGAAATCCCTGAGATGCCTCAAGGGATGCAATTTCCTCTACACAACTATTGGGAGCAACTCAACACCTCGTTGGAAGGCTTGAGTTACAACATGGACCAACTAAGGGTGGAGCATCAAGAACACTCCATCAAGAGCACTCCATCAAAGAGCTTTGAGGGAGGAGCAACAAAGGCAAGGAAGAGACATAGAGGAGCTTAGGCGTTTGATGAGCGGATAATTTATACGCTTTTGGCATTGTTTTTAGGTATTTTTTAGTAGGATCTAGCAACTTTTAGGGATATTTTCATTAGTTTTTATGAAAAATTCACATTTCTGGAATTTACTATGAATTTGTGTGTTTTTCTATGATTTCAGGTATTTTCTGGCTGAAATTGAGGGACCTAAGCAAAAATTTGATTCAAACTGAAAAAGGACTGCTGATGCTGTTGGATTCTGACCTCCCTGCACTCTAAATGGATTTTCTGGTGCTACGGAACTCCAAATGGTGCGCTCTCAACTGCGTTGGAAGGTAGACATCCAGGGATTTCCAGAAATATAGAATAGTCCATACTTTGTTTGAGTTTAGATCACACAAACTGGCGTTCAACGCCAGTTCCATGCTGTATTCTGGAGTAAAACGCCAGAAACACGTCACAGACCAGAGTTAAACGCCAAACAGATGTTACAACTTGGCGTTTAACTCCAAGAGAAGCCTCTGCACGTGTAAAGCTCAAGCTCATCCCAAGCACACACCAAAGTGGACCCCGGAAGTGGATTTCTGCACTTAGATTAAGGGTGTGGAGCTCTGCTGTACCTCGAGTTTTAATTCAATTACTACTATTTTCTATTCACTTCAGCTTATTCTTGTTCTAAGATATTCATTGCACTTCAACCTGATGGATGTGATGATCCATGACACTCATCATCATCCATCCTTATGAACGTGTGCTTGACAACCACTTTCGTTTTACCTTAGACCGAGTGTGTATCTCTTGGATTCCTTAATTAGAGTCTTCGTGGTATAAGCTAGAATTATTGGCAGCCATTCTTGAGAATCCGGAAAGTCTAAACCTTGTCTGTGGTATTCCGAGTAGGATTCAGAGATTGAATGACTGTGACGAGCTTCAAACTCGTGATTGTTGGGCGTAGTGACAGACGCAAAAGAATCAATGGATTCTATTCCGACATGATCGAGAACCGACAGATGATTAGCCGTGCTGTGACAAGAGCATTTGGACCATTTTCACTGAGAGGATGGGAAGTAGCCATTGACAAAGGTGATGCCCTACATACAACTTGCCATAGAAAGGAGTAAGAATGATTGGATGAAAGCAGGAGGAAAGCAGAGATTCAGAAGGAACACAGCATCTTCATGCGCTTATCTGAAATTTCCACTAAAGTATCTCTATCTTTATTTTATGCTTTATTTATCTTTATATTCGAAAACCATTACCACCATTTGAATTCGCCTAACTGAGATTTACAAGATGACCATAGCTTGCTTCATACCAACAATCTCTGTGGGATCGACCCTTACTCACGTAAGGTTTATTACTTGGACGACTCAGTGCACTTGCTGGTTAGTTGTGTGAAGTTGTGAAGAATGTGAGTGAACCATAGTAGTGGGCACCAAGATTTTGGAGTCATTGCTAAGAATTGTTCAAGTTATGAAAAGAGTAAATCTCAATTTTACCTATCAAGTTATTGGCGCTGTTGCCGGGGATTATTTGAGTTTGGACAACTGATTGTTCATCTTGTTGCTCAGATTAGGTAATTTTATTTTCAAAAATTTTTCAAAAATCTTTCAAAAATTTTTTTCTCTTTTTCGTTTTTCTAAAGATTATTTTCGAAAAAACCAAAAAAAAATTTAATTAATTAATAAAATCATAAAAACTAAAAATATTTTATATTTCTTGTTTGAGTCTAGTGTCAATTTTTAAGTTTGGTGTCAATTGCATGTTTTAAAAACTTTTGCATTTTTTCGAAAACTCATGCATGGTGTTCTTCATGATCTTCAAGTTGTTCTTGGTAAGTCTTCTTGTTTGATCTTGATATTTTCTTGTTTTGTGTTTTTTGTTGTTTCTCATATGCATTTTTGAATTCTTAGTGTCTAAATATGAAAATTTCTAAGTTTGGTATCTTGCATGTTTTTCTTTTCTTGAAAATTTTTCAAAAATAAGTCTTGATGTTCATCTTGATCTTCAAAGTGTTTTTGGTGTTCATCTAGACATTCATAGTGTTCTTGCATGCATTAAGTGTTTTGATCCAAAATTTTCATGTTTTGGGTCATATTTGTGTTTTTTCTCTCTCCTCATTAAAAATTCAAAAATAAAAAAATATCTTTTCCTTATTTTTCTCATAATTTTTGAAAATTTGAGTTGACTTAGTCAAAAATTTTTAAAACTTAGCTATTTCTTATAAGTTAAGTCAAATTTTTAATTTAAAAAAAAATCCTATCTTTTCAAAATCTTTTTCAAAAAATCAAATCTTTTTCATTTTTTTATTATTTTCGAAAATTTTTGAAATTTATTTTCAAAATCTTTTTCTTATCTTTATTTCAAAATTTCGAAAACTTTACTAATAATTAATGTGATTAATTCAAAAATTTGAAGTTTGTTACTTTCTTGTTAAGAAAGGTTCAATCTTTAAATTCTAGAGTCATATCTTTTAGTTTCTTGTTAGTCAAGTAATCAATTTTAATTTTAAAAAATCATATCTTTTTAATCTTATCTTTTTCAAAATCATATCTTTTTCAAAACTGATTTCAAAAATCTTTTCTAACTTCCTATCTTTTCAAAATTGATTTTCAAATCTTTTTCAACTAACTAATTAACTTTTTTGTTTGTTTCTTATCTTTTTCAAAACCACCTAACTACTTTTCTCTCTCTAATTTTCGAAAATTACCTCCCTCTTTTTAAAAATTCTTTTTTTAACTAATTGTTTCAAATTTTAATTTTTATTTTATTCCTTTTCTTAATTTTTGAATTTTAACTTTAATATTTTTTATTTTAGTTAATTTTTGAAAACTCTTCTCTCTCATCTCTTTTTATTTATTTATTCATTTACTAACACTTCTCTTCATCTTAAAATTCAAACCCCCTCTTCCTCTCTGAGTTCGAATTTTCCTCTTTTCCTTCTTCTATTCTTTTCTTCTTCTACTAACATAAAGGAATCTCTCTACTGTGATAAAGAGGATCCCTATTATTATTTTCTGTTCTCTTCTTTTTCATATGAGCAGGAGCAAGGACAAGGATATTCTTGTTGAAGAATATCCTGAACCTGAAAGGACCCTAAGGAGGAAGCTAAGGGAAGCTAAAGCACAACCCTCTGGAGAGGACTTGACAGAAATTTTCGAAAAAGAAGAGGAGATGGCAGCCGAAAATAATAACAACAACAATAACGCAAGGAGGATGCTTGGTGACTATACTATACCTACTTCCAGATTTGATGGAAGAAGCATCTCAATCCCTGCCATTGGAGCAAACAATTTTGAGCTGAAGCCTCAACTAGTTGCTCTAATGCAACAGAACTGCAAGTTTCATGGACTTCTATCAGAAGATCCCTACCAGTTTTTAACTGAGCTTTTACAGATCTGTGAGACTGTTAAGACTAATGGAGTAGATCTTGAAGTCTATAGGCTCATGCTTTTCCCTTTTGCTGTAAGAGAGAGAGAGCTAGAACATGGTTGGACTCAACCTAAAGATAGTATGGACTCTTGGAATAAGCTGGTCACGGCCTTCTTGACCAAGTTCTTTCCTCCTCAAAAGCTGAGCAAACTTAGAGTGGATGTTCAAACCTTTAAGCAAAAAGATGGTGAATCCCTCTATGAAGTTTGGAAAAGATACAAGCAGATGACCAAAAAGTGTCCTTCTGACATGCTTTCAGAGTGGACCATTCTGGATATATTCTATTATGGTCTATCTGAGTTCTCTAAGATGTCACTGGACCATTCTGCAGGTGGATCCATGCACCTAAAGAAAACGCCTGCAGAAGCTCAAAAATTATTGAGATGGTTGCAAACAACCAATTCATGTACACTTCTGAGAGGAATCTTGTGAGTAACGGGACGCCTCAGAGGAAGGGAGTTCTTGAAATTGATGCTTTGAATGCCAAATTGGCTCATAACAAAATGTTGACTCAGCAAGTCAACATGATTTCTCAAAGTCTGAATGGATGGCAAAATGCATCCAACAGTACTAAAGAGGCATCTCCTGAAGAAGAAGCTTATGATCCTGAGAACCCTATAATGGCAGAGGTAAATTACATGGGTGAACCTTATGGAAACACCTATAATTCCTCATGGAGAAATCATCCAAATTTCTCATGGAAGGATCAACAGAAGCCTCAACAAGGCTTTAATAATGGTGGAAGAAACATGCTTAGCAAGAGCAAGCCTTTTCCATCATCTTCTTAGCAATAGACAAAGAATTCTGAGCAGAGCCCCTCTAGCTTAGCAAACATAGTCTCTGATCTGTCTAAGGCCACTTTAAGTTTCATGAGTGAAATAAGGTCCTCCATTAGAAATTTGGAGGCACAACTGGCCCAGCTGAGTAAGAAAATCACTGAAACTCCTCCTAGTACTCTCCCTAGCAACACAGAAGAGAATCCAAAAAGAGAGTTCAAGGCCATTGATATAACTGGTGCACAAAATTGCAATCACACTTTTGCAATCCGTACAACTAACCAGCAAGTGCACTGGGTCGTCCAAGTAATACCTTACGTGAGTAAGGGTCAAATCCCACGGAGATTGTTGGCTTGAAGCAAGCTATGGTTATCTTATTATTCTTAGTCAGGATATAATATCAATAATAATTTTTAGTTTTAATTGTAAAAAGTAAAAGAGCATGAAATAAATACTTATTATGCAGTAATGGAGAATATGTTGGAGTTTTGGAGATGCTTTGTCCTCTGAATTCCTGCAACATAATGCTTTCTCACTTTCATAAATGAAAGGCTCCTTCCATGGCAAGCTGTATGTAGGGCATCGCCGTTGTGAATGGCTACTTCCCATCCTCTCAGTGAAAATGGTCCAAATGCTCTGTCACAGCACGGCTAATTATCTGTCGGTTCTCGATCATGTCGGAATAAGATCCATTGATCCTTTTGCGTCTGTCACTACGCCCAACACTCACGAGTTTTAAGCTCGTCACAGTCATCCAATCCCAGAATCCTACTCGGAATACCACAGACAAGGTTTAGACTTTCTGAATTCTCAAGGATGCTGCCAATGGATTCTAGCTTATACCACGAAGATTCTGATTAAGGAATCTAAGAGATACTCATCCAATCTAATGTAGAATGGAGGTGGTTGTTAGGCACACGTTCATGGATTGAGGAAGGTGATGAGTGTCACGGATCATCACCTTCTTCATAGTGAAGCGCAAATGAATATCTTAGATTGGAACAAGCGTGTTTGAATGGAAAATAGAAATCATTGCATTTATTCATTGAGACGCTGCAGAGCTCCTCACCCCCAACAATGGAGTTTAGAGACTCATGCCATCAAAAAGTACAAAATTCAGATCTAAAATGTCATGAGATACAAAATAAGTCTCTAAAAGTTGTTTAAATACTAAACTAGTGGCCTAGGTTTACAGAAAATGAGTAAACTAAGATGAATAGTGCAGAAATCCACTTCTGGGGCCCACTTGGTGTGTGCTGGGGCTAAGACTTAAGCTTCTCACATGCCTGGGCTGTTTCTGGAGTCGAACGCCAGGTTGTAACCTGTTTCTGGCGTTAAACTCCAACTTGCAACCTGTTTCTGGCACTGAACGCCAGACTACAACCTGGAACTAGCGTTGAACGCCAGTTTATGTCGTCTATCTTCGTGCAAAAGATGGACTATTATATATTGCTGGAAAGCCCTGGATGTCTACTTTCAAACCCAATTAAGAGCGTGCCAATTGGACTCCTATAGCTCCAAAAAATCCATTCTGAGTGCAGGGAGGTCTGAATCCAACAACATCAGCAGTCCTTTTTTAGCCTAAATCAGATTTTTGCTCAGCTCCCTCAATTTCAGCCAAAAAATACCTGAAATCACAAAAAAACGCACAAAATCATAGTAAAGTCCAGAAATATGAATTTTGCTTAAAAACTAATAAAAATATACTAAAAACTAACTAAAACACACTAAAATCTACATGAAATTACCCCCAAAAAGCGTATAAAATATCTGCTCATCACAACATCAAACTTAAACTGTTGCTTGTCCCCAAGAAACTAGATAAATAAAATAGGATAAAAAGAAATTAAGAAGCAATAATATCTCAGAGTTTTAAGTGAAGCTCAGATTCCAATTAGATGAGCGGGACTAGTAGCTTTTTGCTTCTGAACAGTTTTGGCATCTCACTTTATCCTTTGAAATTCAAAATGATTGGCATCCATAGGAACTCAGAGTTCAGATAGTATTATTGATTCTCCTAGGTTAGTATGTTGATTCTTGAACACAGTCACTTTATTTTCCAGTATTACCACCGGATACATAAATGCCACAGACACATAACTAGGTGAACCTTTTCAGATTGTGACTTAGCTTTGCTAGAGTCCCCAATTAGAGGTGTCCAGAGTTCTTAAGCACACTCTTTTACTTTGGATCACGACTTTAACCACTCAGTCTCAAGCTTTTCACTTGGACCTGCATGCCATAAGCACATTGTTAGGGACAGCTTGATTTAGCCGCTCAGGCCTGGATTTATTTCCTTGGGCCCTCCTATCCATTGATGCTCAAAGCCTTGGATCCTTTTCACCCTTGCCTTTTGGTTTAAAGGGCTATTGGATTTTTCTATCTCTTTTGCTTTTTTTCTTTTTTTTTAAGAACTCAAAAAAAATATTGCCTCTTTATTCTAAAAATCTACTATTTTATTCATGTTTGATGATGATGAGTAAAATAAATTATATCTTAATTGGAGATAAAATCAAAATAGATATACTAATTACTACTACTCATATATAACTTCTAAAGTAAATTCCTAATAAGAACAATTATCACAGAGTTAAGGCTAAGATTAGAACTCAACAACCTTTAGTTTGGAAGATGATGGGTGCTCCTTCAACCTATGGGGTGTCTAGTCCTTCAAGAGACAGCTTCTGGCGCTTCAGCTTCTATATCTCCGGATATTCGTCTTCTTTCAGATTGAATTTAACTTCCGGGATCACTGATCTCAGACCCATTATTTTGTGGTAATGGTCTGCATGTTCTTTGGTTAAGAACTTCTCTTGATTCCAAAGTGGTTTTGGAATATTCTCTTTCTTGCCT
The DNA here is from genome assembly GCF_000817695.3 of Arachis duranensis. NCBI lineage: Eukaryota > Viridiplantae > Streptophyta > Magnoliopsida > Fabales > Fabaceae > Arachis > Arachis duranensis. The sequence goes on along the minus strand of NC_029776.3, from coordinate 48,275,305 downwards.
CTTGAAGTGGTTTGTTTTCCCTTAGGTGCCATCATCTTGATGAGTTTTAGCTCAGTGATCACGTAAAAACACACTAAACTTAGAGGTTTGCTTGTCCTCAAGCAAAAAAAAAAAGGAAAAGAAAAGAATGGAAGGAGAGGAAATTTCAAAAATTCAAAAGGTATGATGAGATTTTGAAAAAGATTTGACAAGAATTCAAAAAGATAGATGAGTTTTGAAAAAGATTTGAAAAGAGATTGAAGAAGAATGAAGAAATATTTTTAGGATTAAGAATTCTTTTGCATTTTGAAGTTGAAAGTTGAGAATTTGTAACATGTTTATGCAAGAAATCATGAATTGAAACATGAAAAATGAAAGAAATTTGAGTTGAAAACAAATTCACCTCCTCCCCATAATCCTGGCGTTAAACACCCAAACGCTGCATGGTTTAGGCGTTTAGTGCCCATCTGTAGCTTCTCCTGGACGTTTAACGCCCAGCTGTTGCTTCTGGCTGGCGTTAAATGCCAGGAATTCCTTTATTACTAGCCGTTTTTCTGAACGCCCAGGACGCTGTAAATCTAGCATTCAACGCCCAGAAGGTGCTTCTTTCTGGCGTTGAACGCCCAGATGGCTATCTCTACTGGCGTTGAACGCCCAGTAGATGCTTCTTTTGGGCGTTCAACGCCCAAAACAGCTCTTATTGGCTTTTTCGCACCAGTGAGCTTCCTTTTTGCTGTTTTATCCTCTGAATCCTTCTGTAACTCTGTGAACTCAAGCAATTGCTATTTTACCTTTGAAGATAATTGACATAAACCTATAAAAATCAATTAATTGAAAAATAAGTTTTGTTAATGGCTGGGTTGCCTCCCAGCAAGCGCTTCTTTATTGTCTTTAGCTGGACTATTACTGAGCTTTTAATCAAGTCTCAGTCTTGAGCATTCTTGCTCAAAATTGCTTTCAAGATAATGTTTGACTCTCTGTCCATTATTGGCTCGAAGACTCTGGATGACAGCTTCTTGTCATGCTATCTTTTTGCTTTTTTTTTGTAAATTTTTGTATTTTTGAAAGCATTGAGTCTGAATTCATCTAGCTCATTTAACTGGAGCAATCGTTTTTCTCCAACTAATTTGGCATCAAAGTTTAGGAATCTGGTTACCCAGTAGGCCTTATGTTCCAGTTCCACTGGCAAGTGACAGGCTTTTTCATACACAAGCTGGTATGGAGAGGTCCCTATAGGAGTCTTGAATGCTGTTCTATATGCCCACAGAGCATCATCCAAGCTTCTTGTCCAATCCCTTCTACGGTTACTCACAGTCCATTCCAGGATTCTTTTAAGTTCTCTATTAGAGACTTTAGCTTGTCCATTTGTCTGTGGATGATATGGAGTGGCCACCCTATGGCTAACTCCATATCGAACCAAAGCAGAGCTGTTTATTGCAGAAATGAGTGCCCCCATCACTGATTAGTAATATAGGGATACCAAATCTGCTGAAGATGTATTTCTGGAGGAATTTCAGCACTGTCTTAGTATCATTAGTAGGTGTTGCAATAGCTTCAACCCATTTGGATACATAATCCACTGCCACCAGAATATAAGTGTTTGAGTATGATGGTGGGAAAGGCCCCATGGAGTCAATACCCCATACATCAAACAACTCAATCTCTAAGATCCCTTGTTGAGGCATGGCATAACTGTGAGGCAGATTGCTAGATCTTTGGCAACTGTCATAATTAAGTACAAACACTCAGGAGTCTTTATAGAGAGTAGGTTAGTAGAAGCCACATTAGAGAACTCTTGTGGCTGTTCGCTCACTTCCAAAATGTCCTCCATACTGTGATCCATGGCAGTGCCAGAGGATCTTCTGTGCTTCTTCTTTAGGCACATATCTACAGATTACTCCATCTGCACATCTCTTGAAGAGATATGGTTCATCCCAAAGATAGTACTTTGCATCAGTAATCAATTTCTTAGATTGCTGCCTACTGTACTCTTTGGGTATGAATCTCACTACCTTGTAGTTTGCAATGTCTGCAAACCATGACACTTCCTGGATGGCAAAGAGTTGCTCATCTGGAAAGTTTTTAGAGATCTCAGTAGGAGGGAGGGACGCCCCTTCTACTGGTTCTATTCGGGACAAGTGATCTGTTACTTGGTTTTCTGTCCCTTTTCTGTCTCTTATTTCTATATCAAACTCTTGCAGAAGCAACACCCATCTGATGAGTCTGGGTTTTGAATCCTGCTTTGTGAGTAGATATTTAAGAGCAGCGTGGTCAGTGTACACAATCACTTTTGATCCTACTAAATAAGATCTGAACTTGTCAATGGCATAAACCACTGTAAGTAACTCTTTTTCTGTGGTTGTGTAGTTCTTTTGTGCGTCATTTAAAATACGACTGGCATAGTAAATGACGTGCAGAAGCTTGTCATGCCTTTGTCCCAACACTGCACCAATGGCATGGTCACTGGCATCACACATCAGTTCAAATGGTAATGTCTAGTCTGGTGCAGAGATGACTGGTGTTGTGACCAGCTTAGCTTTCAGAGTCTCAAATGCCTACAGACATTCCTTATCAAAGATAAATGGCGTGTCAGCAGCTACTAGCAGATTACTCAGAGGTTTGGCAATTCTTGAAAAATCTTTTATAAACCTCCTATAGAATCCTGCATGCCCCAAAAAGCTTCTGATTGCCTTAACATTGGCAGGTGGTGGTAATTTTTCAATTACCTCTACCTTAGCTTGATCCACCTCTATTCCCTTGTTCGAAATTTTGTGCCCAAGGACAATTCCTTCAGTCACCATAAAGTGACATTTTCCCAGTTTAAAACCAGGTTAGTCTCTTGGCACCTCTTTAAAACAAGTACTAGATGGTCAAGACAGGAGCTGAATGAGTCTACAAATACTGAAAAGTCATCCATGAAGACTTCCAGAAATTTTTTCACCATATCAGAGAAAATAGAGAGCATGCACCTTTGAAAGGTTGCAGGTGCATTGCACAGGCTAAATGGCATCCTTCTGTATGCAAATACGCCGGATGGACATGTGAATGCTATTTTCTCTTGATCTTGGAGATCTACTGCAATTTGATTATAAACTAAATATCCATCCAGGAAGCAGTAGTATTCATGACCTGCTAGTCTTTCTAGCATTTGGTCTATGAATGGTAAAGGAAAATGATCCTTTCTGGTAGCTGTATTGAGCCTTCTGTAATCAATACATATACGCCACCCTGTAACTGTTCTTGTAGGAACCAGTTTATTTTTTTCATTATGAACCACTGTCATACCACCCTTCTTAGGGACAACTTGGACAAGGCTTACCCAGGGGCTATCAGAAATGGGATAAATAATCCTAGCCTCTATTAATTTAGTGACCTCCTTCTGCACCACCTCCTTCATGGCTGGATTCAGCCGCCTCTGTGGTTGAACCACTGGCTTAGCGTCACCCTCCAATAGGATATTGTGCATGCACCTGGCAGGGCTAATGCCCTTAAGATCACTGATGGACCACCCAAGAGCTGTCTTGTGTGTCCTTAGCACTTGAATTAGTGCTTCCTCTTCCTGTGGCTCTAAGGTAGAGCTTATGATTACAGGAAAGGTATCACCTTCTCCCAGAAATGCATATTTCAGGGATGGTGGTAATGGTTTGAGCTCGGGTTTGGGAGGTTTCTCCTCTTCCTGAGGGATTTTCAGAGGTTCTATTATTCTCTCTGGTTCCTCTAGATCAGGCTGAGCATCTTTAAAGATATCCTCTAGCTCTAATTCGAGACTCTCATTCATATTGACCTCTTTTACCAGAGAGTCAATAATATCAATGCTCATGCAATCATTTTGGGTGTCTGAATGCTGCATAGCTTTGACAACATTCAACTTAAACTCGTCCTCATTGACTCTCAGGGTCACTTCCCCTTTTTAGATGTCAATGAGGGTTCGTCCAGTTGCTAGGAAAGGTCTTCCTAGAATGAGAGTTGCACTCTTGTGCTCCTCCATTTCCAGCACCACAAAGTCAGTGGGAAAGGCAAATAGCCCAACCTTAACAATCATGTCTTCAATCACGCCTGATGAGTATTTAATGGAGCCATCAGCAAGTTGGAGACATATCTGGGTTGGTTTGACTTCTTCAGTCAAACCAAGCTTTCTGATAGTAGATGCAGGTATTAGGTTGATACTTGCCCCAAGATCACATAAAGCTTGCTTGGTACAAGTACCCTCTAATGTGCATGGTATCGTAAAGCTTCCAGGATCTTTAATCTTCTCAGGTAAGCTTTTCAGAATGACTGCACTGCATTCTTCAGTGAGGTAAACTTTTTCAGTTTCCCTCTAATTCTTCTTATGACTTAAGATCTCTTTCATGAACTTAGCATAAGAGGGTATTTGCTCAAGTGCCTCTGCAAACGGAATCTTTATTTCAAGAGTCCTGAGATAGTCTGCAAAGCGGGCAAATTGCTTCTCCTGTTCCGCTTGACGGAGTTTTTGAGGATAAGGCATTTTGGCTTTGTATTCCTCAACCTTACTTACTGTAGGTTTATTGCCTACAGATGTGGGTTGAGAAGCCTTTCTAGAGGGGCTGCTATCAGCACTTGTATGTGTCTGATCTCCCATTGGCGTTTGAATGCCAGGGGTGGAAGCTGGAGTGGCGTTAGATGCCAACTCCTTACCTGTTTCTGGCGTCTGAACGCCAGAACTGTGCTTCCTTTGGGCGTTCAACGCCAATTCCTTGCCTGTTTCTGGCGTTGAACGCCAGGACTGAGCATGGGTTGGGCATTCAACGCCATCTCTCCACCCTTTTTCTGGCGTTTGAGCGCCAGAATTATTCCTCTCTGGGCTATGATTGTCCTCAGAGGAATTTTGGGTAGTAGTTTGCTCATTTCTTGGCTTTCTGCTGCCTTGAAGTGAGGTATTTAATATTTTCCCATTTCTTAATTGAACTGCTTGGCACTCTTCTATTATTTGTTTTGACAATTGCTGTCCTGTTTGCTTCAACTGCACTTCCATATTCATATTAGCCATTCTTGTTTCTTGCAATATCTCCGTGAATTCGGCTAGCTGTTTTGTTAGAAAATCTAATTGATGATTGAATTCAGTAGCTTGTTCTGCAGGACTTAGTTCAGCAGTTACTGTTTTAGCCTCTTCTTTCATGGAAGGTTCACTGCTTAGATACAGATGCTGATTTTTGACAACTTTATCAATGAGAAAAGTGATCACCAATAACGCCTGCGAAGCCATTCATTTACTACGTTAATAGCCACGTTAACTAAGTTAACGTGGTAGTTAACGTAGAAGAAAAAGGGGAACTCCACGTTAACGAGAAAAGTGAACACCACTAACGTTGGGAAACTAGGCAATGTCCCACGTTAAGAGTCACATTAACTTAGTTAACGTGAACTCTAACGTGGAAGAGGAGCAACAACGCCAACGTTAGTGACACTCACTTTTGTCACTAACGTTGGATCATTAGCATTGCCTATGTTAATTCTCACGTTAAGATTGTTAACGTGAAAGTTAATGTGGAGTTGAATTCAAAGAACCAACGTTAGTAACACTCACTTTTGTCACTAACGTTGGGAGATGGCTTCATTTACTACATTAAGATCCACGTTAACTTAGTTAACGTGAGTCCTAACGTAGGAACTTTAGGCAATTGGAGTGTTAGTGACAAAGGTGAGTGTCACTAACACTCTCGAAGGTGAAGAACACCCACGTTAAGAGCCACGTTAGCTAAGCTAACGTGAGACTTAACGTAGGGGCAAGAGGCAAGCCAACGTTAATGGGAAAAGTGAGTCCCATTAACGTTTGCGAAAAGGGGCACAAGCCAACGTTAATGGGAAAAGTGAGTCCCGTTAACGTTGGCCAAGGATTGAATAGGAGACGATAGTAGTCACGTTAAGACTACTAACATTGGAGTTAATGTGGGTATATAAGGGTGGAACGTTAGTGAAAAAAATGAATGCCACTAACGCTCTCACACCCAAAAATGTGACTCAATGTTAATCCCACTAAATGCCCAAGCCTAACTCATATTTCTCTGCAAGCTGGGCCCATTAAAGATGAGAACTGTTTCAACTCAAGGTCCAGAGCCCACATCCAAAACTTGAAGAACTCACTAGTAGATCATGAGGAGTAGTATATATAGGAGTAGTTTTGAACTAGAGAGCAGCTTGGCACTTCTGGGCACTACTCTCTATAGATTTACTTTTTCTATACTTTAGCATGGATTCTTTTTTTCTGCTATTCTTCATTTCTAGAGCTATGAACAACTAAACCCCTTTCATTGGGTTAGGGAGCTCTGTTGTAATTTGATGGATCAATTATAGTTTTCATTCTTCTTCTTCTTTCTTTTCTCTTGATCTTACTAGAAAGCTTTCAATCTTAACTCAATTGGTTAGTTGTCTTGGAAAAGAAACTCTCCATAATTGGATCTCCTTTGAGCCTTGGAAAAGGGATGAAGAGATCATGCTAGAAATGCTTTCTCATGTTGGACCAAATTGGGGTTTGGATGGATATTGTGACATGTAATCCTACCAACACTTTGATTTGGGAATACATGTGGTATAATCAGTGACCACACTTCATCTCTTCCCATGAGTAATTAAATCAAGGAATTGGGCAATTGTTCAAGCTTAGAGAGATTGGATTGCCAAAGAATTGGGATCCAATCACTTAAGATTGCCAAGGAGATCAATGAATGCATTGATTGAGGAAGAGATAAGAATGAACTTGATCCAGAGAATACAATATCTCCTGAACCCAATGATTTCCCCATATCTTATCTTACCCATTCTCTTTACTTTCTGCCATTTAATTTCATGCTTATTACCCCAACTCCCTATTTAAGATTCTGCACTTTAATTCCTGCTATTTACTTTCCAGTCATTTAATTTTTTGCAAATTCCAAATCCAATTTCTGCTCAGCTCAACTTGCACTTTCTTCTAACTAAAATTGCTTGACCAATCAATCCCTGTGGGATTCGACCTCACTCTACTGTGAGTTTTACTTGACGACAATTCGGTATACTTACCGAAGGAAAATTTGTTGAGAGACAAGTTTTCACGCATCAAGTTTATGGCGCCATTGCCGGAGATTGATTTTGAATCAACAATGATTAAGTTTGAAGATCACTAGATTAAGCATTTTTCCTTTTTGTTTAGTTTATTCAGTCAATTTCTGTTAGTTGTTTTGATTTTTTCCTCACCCCTGCACCCCCTTAGTTTTGTTTCGTTCTTCATTTCTTTGTTTATTATAATTCTGCTCACTAACCCACTAACTGTTTGATAATTTGCATCACTCAAACTAACAATTACTCTAACAAAACTAGTTTCAGCATTTCATCTCCTACTGTGCAATGTGTATGACAGGGAAAAGAGAAGGAGCTTCAACATCCTTTGATTCAGAACCTGAAAGAACCCTTTGGAGATGACGAAGGGAAACAAGAGGAAAAAGGATTATTGGTGCTGAGGAAGCAGAGGAAGAATATTTTGAACCCAACATGGAAGAGAATTTGGAGAATAACCATGAAGAGGAGGCTCATAATCAAGGTCATGCCAACCGTGCTGGACAAGAAAAGAGGGTCTTAGGATCCTATATCAATCCTAATCTTGGAAACTATAGGAGCAGCATTCAGAAACCCACTATACATGCCAACAATTTCAAGCTAAAACCCCAGCTCATCACTTTGGTGCAAAATAATTGCTCATTTGGAGGAGGTGCTCAAGAAGACCCTAACCAACACTTGACCACCTTCTTGAGGATTTGTGACAC
>NC_029776.3:48263991-48267449 GCF_000817695.3 Arachis duranensis | reverse complement strand
TTGAATCCTTTCCAAAGGAGAGCTTGACTAATTGGGAAGAAGTAGTGAACACATTTTTGGCAAGGTTTTACCCACCTCAAAGGATCAATAGGCTGAGAACTGAAGTGCAGACGTTCAGACAGCAAGATGGGGAGACACTTTATGAAGCTTGGGAAAGGTTCAAGGATCTAACAAGGAGATGCCCACCAGAGATGTTTAATGAGCGGATCCAACTTCACATCTTCTATGAAGGTCTTTCATATGAGTCAAAGAAGGCTGTGGATCATTCATCAGGAGGCTCTCTAAACAAGAAGAAAACCATTGAAAAAGCCATAGATGTCATTGAAACAGTTGCTGAAAATGACTACTTCTATGCATCCGAAAGAAGTAACACCAGAGGAGTCATGGAGCTGAACCACATGGATGCCTTGCTAGCTCAAAACAAGATGATCACCAAGCAGCTAGCAGATCTTACCAAGAAGGTGGAGGAGAACCAAATTGCAGCAGCCATCACTTTATCACCAGCTCAAGAAGGAGCAAACATAGGAGAAGAAGGTGACTGGGAGCAAGCCAACTATGTTGGAAACTCACCAAGACAAAGCCTTGATCCGTACTCCAAAACTTACAACTCTGGATGGAGAAATCACCCCAACTTTGGATGGGGAAATCAACAAGATCAAGGACAAGATCAGAGATGCCACAACCTCAACTCCAATAACCATGCAACTCATCAAAACACCTCACAGAGACATTACCAACACCCATCCAACCAATCTTCACAACCACCTAATCTCAACCCCGCATCAATCACCGAGGATAGGCTCTCAAGGATTGAAGCTCTACTTGAAAGCTTATGCAGAGAAGTTCAAGACAACAAGGTGTTTAAGGAAGAGGTACGAGCCAACATCAAAAACCAATGAGAGAACATCAAGAGGTTGGAGTCCCAAGTAGGGTACCTATCTCAACAACTTCCCAAGTCCACTGATGGATTCCCCAGTGACACAGAGAAGAATCCAAGAGGAGAAACAAGGAAAGTAAGATGGGAAGAATGTAAAATGATAACCACAAGTGATGGAGAGAGTATGAATGGAGTAGAACACCTTCAAAACAATCACAAAGAAAGCCAGGAAGAAGGAAGTTATACAACTCAACCTACATCCAAGGAAGAGCTAAGGAAGAAGGATGTGTTGAACCCATATGCACCTTTTCCCCACAGGCTTAAAGGTGGTGTAGTAGGGAGAATGTACTCAAGGTTCCTTGATATGTTTGCATCTCTTGATGTAAATATACCATTCATTAGAGCCCTCCAGCAAATGCCTTTCTACATCAAGTATATAAAGGAGCTACTAGCCAGAAAGAGTCCATTGAAAGGTGGACAAACCATAAAGATGAACAAGGACTGCAGTGCCCTCATTCAACCAGGGGCACCTACAAAGAAGGAGGATCCAGGGAGTTTCCACATCCCTTGTGCCATAGGAGAAACAATGATTGACAAAGGGCTTTGTGACTTGGGAGCAAGCATCAATGTAATGCCTCTCTCCTTCATGAAGAGGCTCCAAATCAATGAACTAACTCCTACTGATGTAATTATCAGATTGGCTGACAAAACTCAAAGACAAGCAATATGAGTGGTTGAAAATGTGCTGATAAAGGTTGGGAGCTACTACCTTCCCACAGATTTTGTTGTTCTGGAACTGGATGAAAATCCTATCTACCCCATCATTCTGGAAAGACCATTCCTAGCCACAGCCAGAGCACTCATAGACGTAGAGCGAGGAGAGCTGGTACTGAGGATACATGATGAGCAGCTCACCTTCAATGTCTTTAAACCCTCACAAGAATCAGATCATGATAACAGAAAGTTGATGGAGGAGCCAACCAAGGAAGAATTGATGCAAGAAACAAGCAGTGAAGCAAAGACAATACAAATAGAAGCTCCATTAGTTGGAAAGCCATGTGCTCAGGAAGAACCACATCAAAAGGGGATCCAAAAGAAACCAGAACCACCAGAGCCATGCAAAGCTAGCAACAAAAATCCCTTAGAGGAAGAATATGTAGAAAGCAAGATAGCACTAAGAGAAACAAGGAAGAAAGTACCCAGAAGATGGAGAAACAAGAAAATTCCTACAGAAGATTTCTCTCCAGGTGATGAAATGATCTCTACATACTTCCCAACCATACCACCTCACCTTCCCACTATTCCATCTCAGCTGCCCCCAGTGTATACCATCAAGAAAATCATGTCTTTAGAGCATATGGAGCTTATCAACAAAGCTAATGGACATAAGTTCACTGCAAGAGGGGAGGACTTCAAGCACTATCAGCCACCTTGACAAGAACCAAACGTCAAGCTAGTGATGCTAAAGAGGCGCTTCATGGGAGGCAACCCATGTTCTATAACTCTCTCTCTCTTAAATCTCTAATAATAGTAATAATGCAAAGTTCATGGATTTTCAGATTAATTTTGACAACCAATATAAGACTCCTTTACATGCAAAGTATAGTACATGATAAGTTTCGTGTTCAAAGCACACCAAGTGGGTTTGAACACACTTTTTGAAAAAAGCAATTTATTCCCCAAACTTGTTGCACCATATGACCACAAACAAGTTTGGTGTACCAACGTTGCATGCATAAGCAGCTTAATGGTTGATTGATGTGTATTCATGAATTCATGGAAAGAAATTAGTCACAAAAAAAAAGAGAATATTTTTGTTTAGTTAGCTCACCCCTTGAATTTTCCACCAATTTTTCAATTAATTTTCACATTCTCTCTTTTTCGTGTATAGGGAATCAAAAAGGACATTGATGGTACTTGATAGGACAAATGAGGAAGAGGGATTCGGCCACTACACCAAGGGAATTTCACACTTGTCCTCATAGGGAATGTCCTTGGAAGTGTTGCCATGCAACATTGGGAGTGGATGGCTTTGGAGACCTAATGAGCGGATAATTTATACGCTTTTTGGCATTGTTTTTAGTATGTTTTTAGTATGATTTAGTTAGTTTTTAGTATATTTTTATTAGTTTTTAGTTAAAATTCACTTTTCTGGACTTTACTATGAGTTTGTGTGTTTTTCTGTGATTTCAGGTATTTTCTGGCTGAAATTGAGGGACCTGAGCAAAAATCTGATTCAGAGACTGAAAAGGACTGCAGATGCTGTTGGATTCTGACCTCCCTGCACTCGAAGTGGATTTTCTGGAGCTACAGAAGCCCAATTGGCGCGCTCTCAACGGCGTTGGAAAGTAGACATCCTGAGATTTCCAGCAATATATGATAGTCCATACTTTGCCCAAGATTTGATGGCCCAAACCGGCGTTCAAAGTCACCCTCAGAAATCCCAGCGTTAAACGCCGGAACTGGCACCAAAATGGGAGTTAAACGCCCAAACTGGCACTAAAGCTGGCGTTTAACTCCAAGAAGAATCTCTACACGAAAATGCTTCAATGCTCAACCCAAGCACACACCAAGTGGGCCC
>NC_029776.3:48260411-48260949 GCF_000817695.3 Arachis duranensis | reverse complement strand
ACAAGAGTGCAACTCTCATTCTAGAAAGACCCTTCCTAGCAACTGGACGAACTCTCATTGATGTACAAAAAGGGGAAGTCACCTTGAGAGTCAATGAGGATGAGTTCAAGTTAAATGCTGTAAAAGCCATGCAGCATCCAGACACACCAAATGACTGCATGGGCGCTGACATTATTGACTCTCTAGTAGAAGAGATCAATATGGCTGAAAGCCTAGAATCAGAGCTTGAAGACATCTTCAAGGATGCTCAGCCTGATCAAGAAGAACTAGAGGAGGCAAAGGAATTTTCAAAAATTCCTCAGGAGGAGGATAAGCCTCCCAAGCCTGAACTCAAACCACTACCACCATCCCTGAAATATGCATTTCTGGGAAAGGGTGACACTTTTCCAGTGATTATAAGCTCTGCTTTAAATTCACAGGAAGAGGAAGCACTGATTCAAGTGCTAAGGACACACAGGACAGCTCTTGGGTGGTCCATAAGTGATCTTAAGGGCATTAGCCCAGCTAGATGCATGCACAAGATCCTATTGGAGGATAA
>NC_029776.3:48259905-48260286 GCF_000817695.3 Arachis duranensis | reverse complement strand
TCCCAAAAAGGGAGGCATGACAGTGGTTCATAATGAAAAAAATGAACTGGTTCCTACAAGGACAGTCACAGGGTGGCGCATTTGTATTGACTACAGAAGGCTCAATACAGCCACCAGAAAGGATCATTTTCCTTTACCATTCATAGACCAAATGCTAGAAAGACTAGCTGGCCATGATTATTACTGCTTTTTGGATGGTTATTCAGGCTACAACCAAATTGCAGTAGATCCTCAGGACCAAGAGAAAACAGCATTCACTTGCCCTTCTGGCGTGTTTCCCTATAGGAGGATGCCTTTTGGTCTGTGCAATGCACCTGCAACCTTTCAGAGGTGCATGCTCTCTATCTTCTCAGATATGGTAGAGAAATTTCTGGAAGTCTT
>NC_029776.3:48254876-48255449 GCF_000817695.3 Arachis duranensis | reverse complement strand
AAATGTCACTTTATGGTGACTGAAGGAATTGTCCTTGGGCACAAAATTTCAAGCAGGGGAATAGAGGTGGATAAGGCAAAGGTAGAGGTAATTGAAAAATTGCCACCACCTGCCAATGTTAAGGCAATCAAAAGCTTTCTGGGGCATGAAGGATTCTATAAGAGGTTTATAAAAGATTTTTCAAAAGTTGCCAAACCTCTGAGTAATCTGCTAGCTGCTGACATGCCATTTATCTTTGATAAGGAGTGTCTACAGGCGTTTGAGACTCTGAAAGCTAGGCTGGTCACAGCACCAGTTATCTCTACACCAGATTGGACATTACCATTTGAACTAATGTGTGATGCCAGTGACCATGCCATTGGTGCAGTGTTGGGACAGAGGCATAACAGGCTTCTGCACGTCATTTACTATGCCAGCCGTGTTCTAAATGACGCACAGAAGAACTACATAACCACAGAAAAAGAGTTACTTGCAGTGGTCTATGCCATTGATAAGTTTAGATCCTATCTAGTGGGGTCCAAAGTGGTTGTGTACACTGACCATGCTGCTCTTAAATACTTACTCACAAAGCAG
>NC_029776.3:48231274-48249323 GCF_000817695.3 Arachis duranensis | reverse complement strand
ACGCAAAAGAATCACTGGATTCTATTCCGGCCTGACCGAGAACCGACAGATGAATTCCGCGTGCTGTGACAGAGCATATGCAATCGTTTTCACTGAGAGGATGGGAGGTAGCCATTGACAACGGTGAAACCCTACATACAGCTTGCCATGGAAGGAGACTTGCGTGTTTGAAGAAGAAGACAGTAGGAAAGCAGAGATTCAGAAGATGGAGCATCTCCAAACCTCAACCTATTCTCCATTACTGCAAAACAAGTAATCATTTCATGTTCTTTTGCTTTTCACAATCAATCCTGATAATTTCTGATATCCTGACTAAGATTTACAAGATAACCATAGCTTGCTTCAAGCCGACAATCTCCGTGGGATCGACCCTTGCTCACGCAAGGTATTACATGGACGACCCAGTGCACTTGCTGGTTAGTTGTGCGGGGTTGCAAAAGTGTGATTGCAATTTCGTGCACCAAGACCGAACCAAGACCCTCATAAAAGAGGTGATCTTTGTGCTCATTCAATCTCAAAACCCCAACCGTCCACTATCAAACAACACCATCAATCCACACCCTTCAACAATTGCCATCTCTCTATATAAACCTCTTCACACAACCTTTCCGTACACACCCTATATCCTCATCTTTTTCACTTCTTTCTCTTGGCTATACGTACTTCACGTACACCTTATATCCTCACCTTTCTTTCTTCTCTCAAAACACATTCCTCTAAGACACATTCTGCCTCACATCAACCGAATTCCATCTTCAACTTCATAGCTTTCACCATCTTCGTAAACCAATCCTCATTCATGGCATCATCAAGCTCCAAGAGGCAAAATGGGAAGGGACCCATAGAGCATCCTCCTTTTGATAAAGTGCGATTTAGAACCTTCTATCATGCACTTCAGTATGGGTGGATGACTGAGAAGGAAATCATTTATGAACTAGGCTTTCAAGTCACAAAAGCCGAGTGCACAAGAATTTAACTGAACAAGAAGAGGGGAAGGTGAAACAGCAAAAGGAAGCGTTAAAGAAGAAGATGGAGGATGCCGGTTTCTGGAAAAAGTTGATGGGGAAGTGCAAGGGAAATGGAGACTCAAGTAATCAAGGAGAATCCCAAGGGAGCAGAAGAGAATGAGCATACCAATAAGTGAAAGGTGGTGAAGTTCCTCCTTAGTTTACTTTCTTTTTCAAAGCTTTAAATAAGGAAAATCATGTATGAAATAGAACATGCTTCCATGGTAGTTTAGAACTTTCAATTATGCATTTAAGTTTCATTGCTTAGGTCTATGTTATTGAGCCTAATGTCTTGAATGCTCACTTTCATCTTCCTTACTTGTATGCTTGTCTCTCTAAGTTTATCTAAAAGAAAATGTTATGGGAAGAACAAGAGTGGAGTCATTTTGTGAAGTGCATTCTGAATGTTTGTGGTAGGTTGATTAGTAAGCTAAGTTGGTTCACCAAGAAAGGAAAGAAAGCAACTATCCATCCTAAGTCCTATGTTTGAGACACATTCTTTGAGGCTAGCTAAACAATAAGGTCCTAACAAGAAAAGAAAAAGAGCAATACAATTGAAAATAAGAAAAGGAACACAATAAGAAACAATGATAGGCACCAAGGGTTTCAAAAAATTGAGGCATGTGTCTGTGGTGTTTATGTATAAGGGATATACTTGGATAAATAAGCTCTTAGGGGTGCCTTATCACTTGGTAACTTGGGTTAACTAATCCGGGATTATCAGCTGAAAGTCCACTATCAAGAGTAACCTTTGCTACAGAGCACTTAGTAACCCAAAGAGGTGCTGGACACCAAGGTCTCAAGAAAGAAAGAATAACAAACCATGTGCCTGTGGTGTGTATGTATAAGGAAAAGAGACTTGAGGGAGTAAGTCATTAGGGGTGCCTTAACACCTAACACCCTAAAACCAACTGGTTTGGGAGTGTTGGCTGAAAGCTTATCATAAAGAGTCGCCCTCTTACAAAGCACTTAGCAAAAAGAAAAATAAACTTTGAAAAGGAAGGAAGGATCACTAAGAAAGAAGCCTCCAGGGATGCAATCAAGAGAGTGACTAGGGATTTGATAAAGGCTTGAAACCTAAAGGGAAAGAACCTAAGTTGCTATGCATGAAACCCCATAAACCAGGAATGCCACTTCTATTTTATCTTATTGTTCTTTCATTTCATTTTTCTTATGCTTCAGTACTTGGTTAGGGACAAGCAAGCTTTAAGATTGGTGTTGTGATGCCAGGGCATCTAGGCCAGTTTCACTGACCTTTTCTTTACTGTTTTAAGGTAGTTTCATGCATTTTCTTAGTGAATAAGGCAAGTTTTGGGGGAAAATACACTTACACATTGATTCAAGCAACTATTGTGAATTTTGCATGATTTCATGAGATTTTTGCTAGAATTGCATGATAATTTGATGATGCATAATCTCATGACTTTGGCTAGAGCTTTGATGCACTTTAATTGCTTGATTTCAGGACAAATGAAGCATGGAAGAACCACGTTAGCATTCACGTTAACTTAGTTAACGAGAATACTAACGTGGAATGGCAAGGAGCTTGCAACATTAATGAGAAAAGTGATCACCAATAACGCCTGCGAAGCCATTCATTTACTACGTTAATAGCCACGTTAACTAAGTTTAGTTAACGTGGTAGTTAACGTAGAAGAAAAAGGGGAACTCCATGTTAACGAGAAAAATGAACACCACTAACGTTGGGAAACTAGGCAATGTCCCACATTAGGAGTCACGTTAACTTAGTTAACGTGAACTCTAACGTGGAAGAGGAGCAACAACGCCAACGTTAGTGACACTCACTATTGTCACTAACGTTGGATCATTAGCATTGCCTATGTTAATTCTCACGTTAAGATTGTTAACGTGAAAGTTAACGTGGAGTTGAATTCAAAGAACCAACATTAGTGACACTGACTTTTGTCACTAACGTTGGGAGATGGCTTCATTTACTACGTTAAGAGCCACGTTAACTTAGTTAACGTGAGTCCTAACGTAGGAACTTTAGGCAATCGGAGCGTTAGTGACAAAGGTGAGTGTCATTAATGCTCTCGAAGGTGAAGAACACCCACGTTAAGAGCCACGTTAGCTAAGCTAACGTGAGACTTAACGTAGGGGCAAGAGGCAAGCCAAGGTTAATGGGAAAAGTGAGTCCCATTAACGTTTGCAAAAAGGGGCACAAGCCAACGTTAATGGGAAAAGTGAGTCCCATTAACGTTGGCCAAGGATTGAATAGGAGACGTTAGTAGTCACGTTAAGACTACTAACGTTGGAGTTAACGTGGGTATATAAGGGTGGAACGTTAGTGGAAAAAGTGAATGCCACTAACGTTCTCGCACCCAAAAATTTGACTCAATGTTAATCCCACTAAATGCCCAAGCCTAACTCATATTTCTCTGCAAGCTGGGCCCACTAAAGATGAGAACTGCTTCAACTCAAGGTCCAGAGCCCACATCCAAGACTTGAAGAACTCACTAGAAGATCATGAGGAGTAGTATATATAGGAGTAGTTTTGAACTAGAGAGCAACTTGGCACTTCTGGGCACTACTCTCTATAGATTTACTTTTTCTGCACTTTAGCATGGATTCTTCTTTTCTGCTATTTTTCATTTCTAGAGCTATGAACAACTAAACCCCTTTCATTGGGTTAGGGAGCTCTGTTGTAATTTGGTGGATCAATTATAGTTTTCATTCTTCTTCTTCTTTCTTTTCTCTTGATCTTACTAGAAAGCTTTCAATCTTAACTCAATTGGTTAGTTGTCTTGGAAAAGAAACTCTCCATAATTGGATCTCCTTTGAGCCTTGGAAAAGGGATGAGGAGATCATGCTAGAAATGCTTTATCATGTTGGACCAAATTGGGGTTTGGATGGATATTGTGACATGTAATCCTACCAACACTTTGATTTGGGAATACATGTGGTATAATCAGTGATCACACTTCATCTCTTCCCATGAGCAATTAAATCAAGGAATTGGGCAATTGTTCAAGCTTATAGAGATTGGATTGCCAAGGAATTGGGATCCAATCACTTAAGATTGCCAAGGAGATCAATGAATGCATTGATTGAAAAAGAGATGAGAATGAACTTGATCCGAAGAATACAACATCTCCTGAACCCAATGATTTCCCCATATCTTATCTTACCCATTCTCTTTACTTTCTGCCATTTAATTTCATGCTTATTACCCCAACTCCCTATTTAAGATTCTGCACCTTAATTCCTGCTATTTACTTTCCAGTCATTTAATTTTCTGTAAATTCCAAATCCAATTTCTGCTCAGCTCAACTTGCACTTTCTTCTAACTAAAATTTCTTGACCAATCAATCCCTGTGGGATTCGACCTCACTCTACTGTGAGTTTTACTTGACGACAATTCGGTATACTTGCCGAAGGGAAATTTGTTGAGAGACAAGTTTTCACGCATCATTTATCCTCTGAATTCTTGCAACATAATGCTTTCTCACTTTCATAAATGCAAGGCTCCTTCCATGGCAAGCTGTATGTAGGGAATCGCCGTTGTCAATGGCTACTTTCCATCCTCTCAGTGAAAATGGTCCAAATGCTCTGTCACAGCACGGCTAATCATCTGTCGGTTCTCGATCATGTTAGAATAAGATCCATTGATCCTTTTACGTCTGTCACTACGCCCAACACTCACGAGTTTTAAGCCCGTCACAGTCATCCAATCCCAGAATCCTACTGGGAATACCACAAATAAGGTTTAGACTTTCTGGATTCTCAAGGATGCTGCCAATGGATTCTAACTTATACCACGAAGATTCTGATTAAGGAATCTAAGAGATACTCATTCAATCTAATGTAGAACGGATGTGGTTGTCAGGCACACGTTCATGGATTGAGGAAGGTGATGAGTGTCACAGATCATCACCTTCTTCATAGTGAAGCGCGAATGAACATCTTAGATAGGAACAAACGTGTTTGAATGGAAAACAGAAATCATTGCATTAATTCATCGAGACGCTACAGAGCTCCTCACCCCCAACAATGGAGTTTAGAGACTCATGCCGTCAAAAAGTACAAAATTCATATCTAAAATGTCATGAGATACAAAATAAGTATCTAAAAGTTGTTTAAATACTAAACTAGTGGCCTAGGTTTATAGAAAATGAGTAAACTAAGATGAATAGTGCAGAAATCCACTTTTGGGGCCCACTTGGTGTGTGTTGGGGCTGAGACTTAAGCTTCTCACGTGCCTGGGCTGTTTCTGGAGTCGAATGCCAGGTTGTAACCTATTTCTGGCATTAAACTCCAACTTGCAACCTGTTTCTAGCGCTGAACGCCAGACTGCAACATGGAACTGGCGTTGAATGCCAGTTTACGTCATCTATCTTCGTGCAAAATATGGACTATTATATATTGCTGGAAACCCTAGATGTCTACTTTCAAACCCAATGGAGAGCGCGCCAATTGGACTCATGTAGCTCCAAAAAATCCATTCCAAGTGCAGGGAGGTTAGAATCCAACAGCATCAGCAGTCCTTTTTTAGCCTAAATCAGATTTTTGCTCAGCTCCCTCAATTTCAGCCAGAAAATACCTGAAATTACAGAAAAATACACAAACTCATATTAAAGTCCAGAAATATGAATTTTGCTTAAAAACTAATAAAAATATACTAAAAACTAACTAAAACACACTAAAATCTACATGAAATTACCCCCAAAAAGTGTATAAAATATCCGCTCATCAATAATCAATATGGCCGAATGCACAAAGGCGGAGAAGGACGTGAATCCCAGTGAGGAAGACCTCCTGAGACGTCCTCTGAAAAAAAGGAGTTCCAAACTGAGGAACCTAAGGAATCTAAGGCTCACCTAGAGACCATAGAGATTCCATTGAACTTCCTTTTGCCATTCATGAGCTCTGAGAACTATTCTTCCTCTGAAGAGGATGAAGATGTAACTGAAGAGCAAGTTGCTCAATATCTAGGAGCCATCATGAAGTTGAATGCTAAGTTGTTTGGTAATGAGACTTGGGTAGATGAACCTCCCTTGCTCGTTAGTGAACTAAATACATGGGTTTAGCAAACTCTACCTCAAAAGAAACAAGATTCTGGTAAATTCTTAATATCCTGTACCATAGGCACCATGACCTTTGAGAAGGCTCTATGTGACCTGGAGATCTTTGAGGTACAAGTTGTAAGAATCTCATTAGAGATGGCAGACAAGTCAATAAAACAAGCTTATAGATTGGTAGAGGACGTGTTGGAAAAGGTTAAAGGCCTTTACATCCCTGCTGATTTCATAATCTTAGATACTGGGAAGGATGAGGATGAATCCATCATTCTTGGAAGACCCTTCCTAGCCACAGCAGGAGCTATGATTGATGTTGACAGAGGAGAGTTAGTCCTTCAATTGAATGGGGACTACCTTGTATTTAAAGCTCAAGGATCTTCCTCTGTAAACATGGAGAGGAAGTATAAAAAGCTTCTCTCAATATAGAGTCAAACAAAGCCCCCACAATCAAACTCTAAGTTTGGTGTTGGGAGGCCACAACCAAACTCTAAGTTTGGTGTTGAACCCCCACATTCAAACTCTAAGTTTGGTGTTGGGAGGTCCCAACAATGCTTTGATGATCTATGAAGCTCCATGAGAGCTTACTGTCAAGCTATTGACATTAAAGAAGTGCTTATTGGGAGGAAACCCAATTTTTATTTATCTATATTTTCTATTGTTCTTTTATGTTTTATTAGGTTCATGATCATGTGGAGTCACAAAAATAATTGCAAAAATTAAAAACAGAACCAAAAACAGCAGAAGAAAAATCACACCCTGGAGGAAGAGTTTATTGGCGTCTAAACGCCAGTAAGGAGCATCTGGCTGGCGTTCAACGCCAGAACAGAGCATGAATCTGGCGTTGAACTCCATAAACAAGCAGCAGTCTGGCGTTTAAACGCCAGGATTGCACCCTGCGGAAAGCTGGCGTTTAACGCCAGAAACAAGCATCAGGCTGGCGTTAAATGCCAGAAACATGCTACATTTGGGCGTTTAATGCTAGAAACAAGCATCAATCTGGCGTTAAACGCCAAGATTGCATACAGAAAGCATTTTACACGCCTAATTGGTGCAGAGATGGTAAATCCTTAACACCTCAGGATTTGTGGACCCCACAGGATCACCTCAGGATCTGTGGACCCCACAGGATCCCCACCTACCTCAACTCACTTTCTCTCTTCTTCACACAATCCAATAACACTCTTCTCCAAACACCCTTCACCAATCACCTCAATCTCTCTTCCCCATCACCTCTTCACCACTAACATCCATCCACTCCTCCCCCTAAACCCCACCTACCTTCAAATTCAAAATCTCTTTCCCACCCAACACAACACAACACAACCCTTCTTTATTTTTCACACAACACAACCCTCTCTTCTCCCACTTGGCCGAAACCCACACATCTCTTCCTTTCCTCCATATCTTCTTCTTCTTCTATTCTTTCTTCTCTTGCTCGAGAATGAGCAACATTCTAAGTTTGGTGTGGTAAAAGCATAGCTTTTTTTGTTTTTTCATAACCATTTATGGCACCTAAGGCCGGAGAAACCTCTAGAAAGAGGAAAGGAAAGACAAAAGCTTCCACCTCCGAGTCGTGGGAGATGGAGAGATTCATCTCAAAAGCCCATCAATACCACTTCTATGAAGTTGTGGCCAAGAAGAAGGTGATCCCTGAGGTCCCTTTCATGCTCAAGAAAAATGAGTATCCGGAGATCCGACATGAGATCCAAAGAAGAGGTTGGGAAGTTCTTACCAACCCCATTCAACAAGTCGGAATCTTAATGGTTCAAGAGTTCTATCCCAATGGATGGATCACTAGGAACCATGATCAAAGTATGAACCCGAATCCAAAGAATTATCTTACAATGGTTCGGGGGAAATGCTTAGATTTCAGTCCGAAAAATGTAAGGTTGGCGTTCAACTTGCCCATGATGCAAGAAGACACATGCCCCTACACTAGAAGGGTCAACTTTGATCAAAGGTTGGACCAAGTCCTCATGGACATATGTGTGGAAGGAGCTCAATGGAAAAGAGACTCAAAAGGCAAGCTAGTTCAATTGAGAAGACTGGACCTTAAGCCTGTGGGTAGAGGATGGTTGGAGTTCATCCAACGCTCCATCATTCCCACTAGCAACCGATCCGAAGTAACTGTAGATCGGGCCATCATGATCCATAGCATCATGATTGGAGAGGAAGTAGAAGTTCATGAAGTCATCCCTCTAGAACTCTACAAAATAGCCGAAAAGCCCTCCACCTTGGCAAGGCTAGCTTTTCCTCATCTTATTTGCCATCTATGCTACTCAGCTGAAGTTACATAGAAGGAGACATCCTTATTGAAGAGGATAAGCCCACCACTAAGAAGAGGATAGAGCAAACAAGAGAGCCCATTCATGGATCTCAAGAGACGCATGAGGAAGCTCATCATCAAGAAATCCCTGAGATGCCTCAAGGGATGCATTTTCCTCCAAACAACTATTGGGAATAACTCAACACTTCTCTAGAAGGATTGAGTCATGATATGAACCAATTAAGGATGGAACACCAAGAGCACTCCATCATTCTCAATGAGATTAGAGAAGATCAAAGAGCTGTGAGGGAGGAGCAACAAAGGCAAGGAAGAGACATAGAGGAGCTTAAGAACACCATTGGTCCTTCAAGGAGAAGGCGCCACCATCACTAAGGTGGACTCATTCCTTAACTTCCTTGTTCTTATCTCTCTGTTTTTCAGTTTTTATGCTCTATGTTTGTCTATGTTTGTGTCTTTATTACATGATTATTAGTGTCTAGTAACTATGTCTTAAGGCTATGAATAATTCCATGAATCCTTCACCTTTCTTAAATGAAAAATGTTTTTAATACAAAAGAACAAGAAGTACATGAGTTTCGAATTCATCCTTGAAATTAGTTTAATTATATTGATGTGGTGACAATACTTTTTGTTTTCTGAATGGATGCTTGAACAGTGCATATTTTTTATCTTGTTGTTTATGAATGTTAAAATTGTTGGCTCTTGAAAGAATGATAAATAAGAGAAATGTTATTGATAATCTAAAAAATAAAAAAAATTGATTCTTAAAGCTAGAAAAAGCAGTGAAGAACAAAAGCTTGCAAAAAAAAGAAGTGGTGAAAATATAAAAGAAAAAAAGAAAAAGCAAGCAGAAAAAGCCAATAGCCCTTAAAACCAAAAGGCACAGGTAAAAAGGATCCAAGGCTTTGAGCATCAATGGATAGGAGGGCCCAAGGAAATAAAATCCAGGCCTAAGCGGCAAAATCAAAAGAGTGTGCTTAAGAGCTCTGGACACCTCTAACTGGGGACTTTAGCAAAGCTGAGTCACAATCTGAAAAGGTTCACCCAGTCATGTGTCTGTGGCATTTATGTATCCGGTGGTAATACTGGAAAACAAAGTGCTTAGGGCCACGGCCAAGACTCATAAAGTAGCTGTGTTCAAGAATCAACATACTTAACAAGGATAATCAGTAACACTATCTGAGCTCTGAGTTCCTATGGATGCCAATCATTCTAAACTTCAAAGGATAAAGTGAGATGCCAAAACTGTTCAGAAGCAAAAAGATACAAGCCCCGCTCATCTAGTTAGAACTAATATTCATTGATATTTTGAAATTTATAGTATATTCTCTTCTTTTTATCCTATTTGATTTTCAGTTGCTTGGGGACAAGCAATAATTTAAGTTTGGTGCTGTGATGAGCGGATAATTTATACGCTTTTTGGCATTGTTTGTAGGTAGTTTTTAGTAGGATCTAGCTACTTTTAGCGATGTTTTCATTAGTTTTTATGCAAAATTCACATTTCTGGACTTTACTATGAGTTTGTGTGTTTTTCTGTGATTTCAGGTATTTTCTGGCTGAAATTGAGGGACCTGAGCAAAAATCTTATTCAGGCTGAAAAAGGATTGCTGATGCTATTGGATTATGACCTCCCTGCATTCGAAATGGATTTTCTGGAGCTACAGAACTCCAAATGGCACGCTCTCAACTGCGTTGAAAAGTAGACATCCAGGGTTTCCAGCAATTTATAATAGTCCATACTTTGTTCGAGTTTAGATGACGTAAACTGGCGTTCAACGCCAGTTCCATGCTGCATTCTGGAGTAAAACGCCAGAAACACGTCACAAACCAGAGTTAAATGCCAAACAGACGTTACAACTTGGCGTTTAACTCCAAGAGAAGCCTCTGCACGTGTAAAGCTCAAGCTCAGCCCAAGCACACACCAAAGTAGGCCCCGGAAGTGGATTTCTACACTTAGACTTATTTCTGTAAACCCTAGTAGCTAGTTTAGTATATATAGAACTTTTTACTATTGTACTAGGCGTCTTGTCTTTTGATTGATCTTTAATCAGTGTATGCGATTTTAGACCTTCAAAGGGGGCTGGCCATTTGCCCATGCCTGGACCATCACTTATGTATTTTCAATGGTAGAGTTTCTACACACCATAGATTAAGGGTGTAGAGCTCTGCTGTACCTCGAGTTTTAATGCAATTACTACTATTTTCTATTCACTTGAGCTTATTCTTGTTCTAAGATATTCGTTGCACTTCAACCTAATGGATGTGATGATCCGTGACACTCATCATCATCCATCCTTATGAACGCATGCTTGACAACCACTTCCGTTTTACCTTAGACCGAGCGTGTATCTGTTGGATTCCTTAATCAGAATTCGGAAAGTCTAAACCTTGTCTGTGGTATTCCGAGTAGGATTCAGGGATTGAATGACTGTGATGAGATTCAAACTCGCGATTGTTGGGTCTAGTGACAGACGCAAAAGAATCAATGGATTCTATTCCGACATGATCGAGAACCGACAGATGATTAGTCGTGCTGTGATAAGAGCATTTGGACCATTTTCACTGAGAGGATGGGAAGTAGCCATTGACAACGATGATGCCCTACATACAGCTTGCCACAAAAAGGAGTAAGAATGATTGGATGAAAGCAGGAGGAAAGCAGAGATTCAGAAGGAACACAACATCTTCATGCGCTTATCTGAAATTCCCACTAATGAATTACATAAGTATCTCTATCTTTATTTTATGCTTTATTTATCTTTATATTCGAAAACCATTACCACCATTTGAATTCGCCTAACTGAGATTTACAAGATGACCATAGTTTGCTTCATACTAACAATCTCCGTGGGATCGACCCTTACTCACGTAAGGTTTGTTACTTGGACGACCCAGTGCACTTGCTGGTTAGTTGTGTGAAGTTGTGAAGAATGTGAGTGAACCATAGTAGTGGGCACCAAGTTTTTGGAGCCATTGCTAAGAATTGTTCAAGTTATAAAAAGATTAAATCACAATTTTGCCTATCAGCGTTCCATTGTAAAGTAGACATCTAGGGCTTTCCAGCAATATATAATAGTTTATACTTTACTCGAGTTAAGATGACGTAAATTGGCGTTTAACGCCAGCTTTCTGCCCTATTCTGGCGTTAAACGCCAGAAACAAGTTGCAAAGAAGAGTTAAACGCCAGAAACAAGTTACAAACTGGCGCTTAACTCCAAGGAAGACCTCTACACGTGAAAGCTTCAATGCTCAGCCCAAGCACACACCAAGTGGGTTGGGAGGTGGATTTCTACATCATTTACTCATTTCTGTAACCCTAGTAACTAGTTTAGTATAAATAGAACTTTTTACTATTGTACTCACATCTTTGGATCATCTTTGGATTACCTTTTGATCCTTTGATCACGTTTTGGAGGCTGGCCTCTCGGCCATGGCTGGACCTTGTTCTTATATTTTTTCAACGGTGGAGTTTCTACACACCATAGATTAAGGTGTGGAGCTCTGCTGTTCCTCGAGTATTAATGCAAAGTAATATTGTTCTTTTATTCAATTCATGCTTATTCTTATTCTAAGATATTCATTCGCACACAAGAACATGATGAATGTGATGATTATGTGACGCTCATCACCATTCTCACTTATGAATGCGTGATTGACAACCATTTCCGTTATACATGAAAACAAGTTAGAATGTGTATCTCCTGGATTCCTGGTCCATGTGTTTGATTTCCTCTCCTGACAACAGAGCCTTCAATTCCTTGCGATTAGAGTCTTCGTGGTATAAGCTAGAATCAATTGGCAGCATTCTTGAGATCCAGAAAGTCTAAACCTTGTCTATGGTATTCCGAGTAGGATCTGGGATGGGATTACTATGACGAGCTTCAAACTCGCGACTGTAGGGCGTGGTGATAGACACAAAAGGATAGAAAATCCTATTCCTACACGATCGAGAACCAACAGATGATTAGTCCTACATAACCCGTAGCTGGACCATTTTCACTGAGAGGATGGATGGTAGCCATTGACAACGGTGATCCCCCTACAAACAGCTTGCCATAGAAAGGAGTATGAAAGATTGGATGAAGACAGTAGGAAAGCAGAGATTCAAAAGGAATGAGACATCTCCACACACTTATTTGAAATTCCCACCAATGAATTACATAAGTATCTCTATCTTTATTTTACGTTTTATTTATCTTTTAATTATTAAAACTCCATAACCATTTGAATCCTCCTGACTGAGATTTACAAGGTGACCATAGCTTGCTTCCAGCCAACAATCTCTGTGGGATCGACCCTTACTCACGTAAGGTTTATTACTTGGACGACCTAGTGCGCTTGCTGGTTAGTTGTGCGAAGTTGTAAAAAAGAGTGATATTACAATTGTGCGTACCAAGTTGTTGGCACCATTGAGATCACAATTTCGTGCACCAAGGAGCGCTGCTGAGTCCTATGAATTAATAAAAGTATTACTGTTTCTTCTTCTATCCGTGTTTGATTTACTTCTAAGATGTATATCCGATCTTCATTGTGGTGAATAAAATGATTTGACAAATTAGCTCTGTTTATCACATTAAGACAAACGTGCCTGACAAACACCCGCCTCTACCTGGGTTCGTGTAAATACTTGGCAGGAAAGCACGAGCCAACAGCTATGTTTATACATCTCTCAGACGGTTAATCCAAGACTTCATTGGGGACTTCTCGAGACACCAGTTCAGCCAATTTCCGGAGAGATTAGTGTCTCCTTGGTATCGGCTAGAATCCATAGAAATAGCATTCTCTGATCCAGAAGATTCGACTTTGTCTCTGGCGTTTTAAGTAGGTGATGAGCGGATAATTTATACGCTTTTTGGCATTGTTTTTAGTATGTTTTTAGTATGTTTTAGTTAGTTTTTATTATATTTTTATTAGTTTTTAGTTAAAATTCACTTTTCTGGACTTTACTATGAGTTTGTGTGTTTTTCTGTGATTTCAGGTATTTTCTGGCTGAAATTGAGGGACCTGAGCAAAAATCTGATTTAGAGGCTGAAAAAGACTGCAGATGCTGTTGGATTCTGACCTCCCTGCACTCGAAGTGGATTTTCTGGAGCTACAGAAGCCCACTTGGCACGCTCTCAATTGCGTTTGAAAGTAGACATCCTGGGCTTTCCAGAAATATATAATAGTTCATATTTTCCCGAGATTTTATGGCCCAAACCGGCATTCCAGAAATATATAATTTTACTATTGTATTTTAAATCCTGGAATCTTTTGATCACTTTAGATCTGAGGATCATCTTTGGACGTCTAGTTCTTAGATTATGGGAGGCTGGCCATTCGGCCATGCCTAGACCTTGTTCTTATGTATTTTCAACGGTGGAGTTTCTACACACCATAGATTAAGGTGTGGAGTTCTGCTGTACCTCGAGTATTAATGCAATTACTATTGTTCTTCTATTCAATTCGGCTTATTCTTGTTCTAATATATCACTTGTTCCTCAACTTAATGAATGTGATGATCCGTGACACTCATCATCATTCTCACCTATGAACGTGTGCCTGACAACCACCTCCGTTCTACCTTAGATTGAGTGGATATCTCTTGGATTCCTTAATCAGAATCTTCATGGTATAAGCTAGAATTGATGGCAGCATTCAAGAGAATCTGGAAGGTCTAAACCTTGTTTGTGGTATTCTGAGTAGGATTCGAGGATTGAATGACTGTGACGAGCTTCAAACTCCTGAAGGCTGGGCGTTAGTGACAGACGCAAAAGAATCACTGGATTCTATTCCAACCTGATTGAGAACCGACAGATGATTAGCCGTGATGTGACAGAACGCATTGAACATTTTCACTAAGAGGACGGGACTGTAGCCATTGACAACGGTGATGCGCAACATACATCTTGCCATGGAAAGGAGTATAAAGGATTGGATAAAGACAGTAGGAAAGCAGAGAGACAGAAGGGACAAAGGATCTCCATACGCTTATATGAAATTCTCACCAATGAATTACATAAGTATCTCTATCTTTATTTTATGTTTTATTTATCTTTTAATCATTAGTCCTCCATTACCATTTGAATCCGCCTGACTGAGATTTACAAGATGACCATAGCTTGCTTCATACCAACAATCTCCGTGGGATCGACCCTTACTCGCGTAAGGTTTATTACTTGGACGACCCAGTGCACTTGCTGGTTAGTTGTGCGAAGTTGAGATAAAGAGTTGAGATTGCAATTGAGCGTACCATGTTAATGGCGCCATTGATGACAATTTCGTGCACCAAGTTTTTGGCGCCATTGCCGGGGATTGTTTGAGTTTGGACAACTGACAGTTCATCTTATTGCTTAGATTAGGTACTTTTCTTCAGAATTTTTAAGAATGAATTCTAGAGTTTCAAGGTGATGTTTTTATCATCACCAAAGCTGATTGATTTTCATCAATTCAGCTCTTGAATGTAATGTCCTGTTGAAGCTTGGCTAGCCATGTCTAATCTTTTTAGACTAAAGCTTTAGACTAACATTGCATGATTCTTGGAATTCTTATTAAAAATTTTGAATCTCTTTATTTTCTTTTCCATATAATTTTCGAAAAAGCACAAAAAAATTATAAAATCTTAAAATCAAAAAATATTTTATGTTTCTTGTTTGAGTCTAGTGTCTAATTTTCGAAAATCACATGCATTATGTTCTTCATTGATCTTCAAGTTGTTCTTGATGATTTCCTTGCTCTGATCTTTAAATTCTTTTGTCTTGAGTATTTTGTTGTTTCTCATATGCATTCTCAATTTGTTAGTGTAAGTAGTATACAAACATCTAAGTTTGGTGTCTTGCATGCATTGTTTATTTGATTTTAGTTGCATTTTGATTATTCCTCATCATTAAAAATTCAAAAAAAAATCTTAATTTGTGTCTTTTCAAGTCAATAATACAGAGAATTGAAGATTCAGAACATTCAGCAGAGGAACTACACAGAAAAAGCTGGGCGTTCAAAACGCCCAGTGAAGAAGGAAAACTGGTGTTTAAACGCCAGCCAGGGTACCTGGCTGGGCGTTTAACGCCCAAAAGGGTAGTATTTTGGGCATTAAACGCCAGAATGGATACCATTCTGGGCGTTTAATGCCAGGATGGCACAAGAGGGAAGATTCTGTTTTTAATTCAATTTTTTTTCATGTTTTCATAATTTTTCAAAATCAAATCTTTTCCAAATCATATCTTTTCAATCATATATTTTCAAAATCAATTTCTTTCCATTTTCAAAAATACTTGCTAACAATTAATGATTTGATTCAACATTTCAAGTATGTTGCCTTTTCTGTTGAGAAAGGTTTAATGTTTGAATCATATCTTTTCTTGTTAGCCAAGTCATTAATTTTAAAAAAATCAAATCTTTTTAAATTGTTTTTCAATCATATCTTTTCAATCAAATCTTTTTAAAACCATAACTTTTCAATCATATCTTCTTAATCATATCTTTTTCAAAATAGTTTTCAATCATATCTTTTTGATTTCTAATTTCAAAATTTTTTTCAAATTTCACTTAATTTCTTTCCCAATCTTAGTTTTCAAAAATCAATCACCATTTTTCAAAATTTCTTTTAATTAATTCACGTTAATTTTCAAAAATTTCTTTCCCTCTTCTCACATCCTTCTATTTATTGGACTAACACTCCTCCTCAATGCATAATTCAAACTCTATCTCTTTTGATAAGTTCGAATTCTTCTACCTTCTCCTTCTATTTTTCTTTTCCTCTGACACATCAAGGAATCTCTATACTGTGACATAGAGGATTCTATACTTTTTTGTTCTCTTCTCTTTCATATGAACAGGAACAAAGACAAAGGCATTCGTGTTGAAGCTGACCCTGAACCTGAAAGGACCTTGAAGTGAAAGCTAAGAGAAGCTAAAGCACAATTCTCTATAGAGAACCTAACAGAAATCTTCAAAAAAGAAGACATGGCAGCCGAAAACAACAATAATGCCAACAATGCAAGGAAGGTGTTGGGTGACTTTACTGCACCTACTCCCGACTTCTATGGGAGAAGCATCTCTATCCCTGCCATTGGAGCAAACAACTTTCAGCTTAAGCCTCAATTAGTTTCATTGGAGCAAACAACTTTGAGCTTAAGCCTCAATTAGTTTCTCTAATGCAACAGAATTGCAAGTTCCATGGACTTCCATTGGAAGATCCTCATCAGTTTTTAGCTGAATTCTTGCAAATCTGTGACACTATCAAGACCAATGGGGTTGACCCTGAGGTCTACAGACTTATGCTATTCCTTTTTGCTGTAAGAGATAGAGCTAGGATATGGTTGGACTCACAACCTAAAGAAAGCCTGAACTCTTGGGAAAAGCTAGTCAATGCGTTCTTGGCAAAGTTCTTTCCACCTCAAAAATTGAGTAAGCTTAGAGTGGAAGTCCAAACCTTCAGACAGAAGGAAGGTGAATCCCTCTATGAAGCTTGGGAAAGATATAAATAATTGATCAGAAAGTGTCCGTCTGACATGCTTTTTGAATGGAGCATCATAGGTATCTTCTATGATGATCTGTCTGAACTATCCAAGATGTCATTGGACAGCTCTGCTAAAGGATCTCTTCATCTGAAGAAGATGCCTGCAGAAGCTCAAGAACTCATTGAAATGGTTGCAAATAACCAATTCATGTACACTTCTGAAAGGAATCCTGTGAACAATGGGACGAATCAAAAGAAAGGAGTTCTTAAGATTGATACTCTGAATGCCATATCGGCTCAGAACAAAATATTGACTCAGCAAGTCAATATGATTTCTTAAAGTCTGTCTGGAATGCAAGCTACACCAGGCAGTACTAAGGACGCTTCATCTGAAGAAAAAGCTTATGTCCTGAGAACCATTCAATGGAAGAAGTGAATTACATGGGAGAACCCTATGGAAACACCTATAATCCTTCATGGAGAAATCATCCAAATCTCTCATGGAAGGATCAACAGAGATCTCAACAAGGTTTCAACAACAATAATGGTGGAAGAAACAGGCTTAGCAATGGCAAGCCTTTTCCATTATCTTCTCAGCAACAGACAGAGAATTCTATGCAGAGCCACTCTGACTTAGCAACCATGGTCTCTGATCTTATCAAAACCACTCAAAATTTCATGACTAAAACAAGGTCCTCCATTAGAAACTTGGAGGCATAAATGGGTCAGCTGAGTAAGAAAGTTACTGAACTCCCTCTTAGTACTCTTCCAAGCAATACAGAAGAGAATCCAAAAGAAGAGTGTAAGGCCATCAACATGGCCAAAATTGGAGAGGAGGAAGAGGCAGTGATCACCACTGAGGAAGACCTCAATGGACGTCCACTGGCCTCCAATGAGTTCCCTAATGAGGAACCATGGGAATCTAAGGCTCACACTGAGACCATAGAGATTCCATTGGATTTACTTCTGTCATTCATGAGCTCTGATGAGTATTCTTCCTCTGAAGAGGACGAAGATGTCACTGAAGAGCAAGTTGCTAAGTACCTTGGAGCAATCATGAAGATAAATGATAAGTTATTTGGTAATGAGACTTGGGAGGATGAACTCCCTTTGCTCACCAAAGAACTGGATGACTTGACTAGGCAGAGATTACCTCAAAAGAGACAGGACCCTGGGAAGTTCTCAATACCTTGTACAGTAGGTACCATGACCTTCAAGAAGGCCTTGAAACCTCATACCTCTCTCTGTAATGGAGAAGCTAGGGATCTTTGAGGTACAA
>NC_029776.3:48229148-48230761 GCF_000817695.3 Arachis duranensis | reverse complement strand
CGTTTAACACCCAGTCTGGCACCATTCTGGGCGTTTAACGCCAGAAAGGGGCACCAGACTGGCGTTTAACGCCAGGAAAGGGCAAGAAGCTGGCGTTAAACGCCAGTCTGGTGCCCCTTTCTGGCGTTTAACACCAGGATTGGCAGAAAGGGGCGTTTTGCACACCACTTGGTGCAGAGATGAGTTATCCTTGACACCTCAGGATCTGTGGACCCCATAGGATCCCCACCTACCCCACCACTCTCTCTCTTCTTCACCCATTCACCAATCAGATTCCACCCATAATGGCCGAACCCTACCCCTCTCTCCACCCCTATATAAACCCATCTTTACTCCTTCATTTTCACATAACCTACACACTACTTCTCCCCCTTGGTCGAAAAACAAAGCCACCTCCATCTCCTCTATTTCTTATTCTTCTACTCTCTTCTTTCTTCTTTTGCTCGAGGACGAGCAAACCTTCTAAGTTTGGTGTGGTAAAAGCATTGCTTTTTGATTTTCCATAACCATTTATGGCACCTAAGGCTGGAGAAACCTCTAGAAAGAGGAAAGGGAAGGCAAAAGCTTTCACTTCCGAGTCATGGGAGATAGAGAGATTCATCTCAAGGGTGCATCAAGACCACTTCTATGATGTTGTGGCCAAGAAGAAGGTGACCCCCGAGGTCCCTTTCAAACTCAAAAAGGGTCAACTTTGATCAAAGGTTGGACCAAGTCCTCATGGATACCACTACGAAGAGGATAGAGCAAACAAGAGATCCCACTCATGGACATGAGGAAATTCCTCATTATGAAATCCCTGAGATGCCTCAAGGGATGCACTTTCCTCCACAAAACTATTGGGAGCAAATCAACACCTCCCTAGGAGAATTGAGTTCCAACATGGGACAACTAAGGGTGGAGCACCAAGAACATTCTATCCTCCTCCATGAAATTAGAGAAGATCAAAGAATCATGAGAGAGGAGCAACAAAGGCAAGGAAGAGACATTGAGCATTCTGAATTTCAAAGGATAGAGTGAGATGCCAAAACTATTCAGAGGCAAAAAGTTAAAAACCCCGCTCATCTAATTAATACTGATCTTCACAGATGTTTTTAGAATCCTTGTCCTTTATTTCTCTGTTTTTCAAATTTTTATGCTTATGTTTATCTATGTTTGTGTCTTATGATCATTAGTGTCTTAGTGTCTGTGCCTTAAAGTTATGAATGTCATATGAATCCATCACCTTTCTTAAATGAAAAATGTTCTTAATTGAAAAAGAGAAGAATTGCATGAATTTTGAATTTTATAACAGATTAATTATTTTGATGTGGTGGCAATACTTTGACTTCTGAATGTATGCTTGAACAGTGCATATGTCTTTTGAATTCGTTGTTCATGAATGTTAGCTCTTGAAAGAATGATGAAAAAGGAGACATGTTACTGAGGATTTGAAAAATCATAAAAATGATTCTTGTAGCAAGAAAAAGCAGTGAATACAAAAAAAAAGAGAAATTATGTGCGAAAAAAAAAAGAGAGAGAAAGCAAGCAGAAAAAAAGCCAAAAGGCAAGGGTAAAAATAAAGTCGTGATCCAAGGCAAAAAGAGTGTGCTTAAGAACCCTGGACACCTCTAATT
>NC_029776.3:48182151-48229012 GCF_000817695.3 Arachis duranensis | reverse complement strand
GTTTTAGTTAGTTTTTATTATATTTTTATTATTTTTTAGTTAAAATTCACTTTTCTGGACTTTACTATGATTTTATGTGTTTTTCTGTGATTTCAGGTATTTTCTGGCTGAAATTGAGGGACCTGAGCAAAAATCTGATTTAGAGGCTGAAAAGGACAGCAAATGCTATTGGATTCTGACCTCCCTGCACTCGAAGTGGATTTTCTAGAGCTAAAGAAACCTAATTGGCGCGCCCTTAATTGCGTTGAAAAGTAGACATCCTGGGCTTTCCAGAAATATATAATAGTCTATACTTTGCCTGAGATTTGATGGCCCAAACCGGCGTTCCAAATCAGCTCAAGAATTCTGGCGTTAAACGCCGGAACTGGCACAATAATGGGAGTTAAACGCCCAAACTGGCACAAAAGCTGGCGTTTAACTCCAAGAAAAGTCTCTACACATGAAAGCTTCAATGCTCAGCCCAAGCACACACCAAGTGGGCCCGGAAGTGGATTTTTATCTCATTTACTCATTTTTGTAAACCCTAGGCTACTAGTTCTCTACAAATAGGACATTTTACTATTGTATTTTCATCTTTTGATCACTTTAGATCTTTAGATCATCTTTGGACGTCTAGTTCTTAGATTATGGGAGGCTGGCCATTCGGCCATGCCTAGACCTTGTTCTTATGTATTTTCAATGGTAGAGTTTCTACACACCATAGATTAAGGTGTGGAGCTCTGCTGTACCTCGAGTATTAATGCAATTACTATTGTTCTTCTATTCAATTCGGCTTATTCTTGTTCTAATATATCACTTGATCCTCAACTTAATGAATGTGATGATCCGTGACACTCATCATCATTCTCACCTATGAACGTATGCCTGATAACCACCTCCGTTCTACCTTAGATTGAGTGGATATCTCTTGGATTCCTTAATCAGAATCTTCATGGTATAAGCTAGAATTGATGGTAGCATTCAAGAGAATCCGAAATGTCTAAACCTTGTCTGTGGTATTCTGAGTAGGATTCGAGGATTGAATGACTATGATGAGCTTCAAACTCCTGAAGGCTGGGCGTTAGTGACAGACGCAAAAGAATCACTGGATTCTATTCCAACCTGATTGAGAACCGACAGATGATTAGCCGTGCTGTAACAGAGCGCGTTGAACATTTTCACTGAGAGGACGGGACTGTAGCCATTGACAATGGTGATGCACAACATACAGCTTGCCATGGAAAGGAGTAAGAAGGATTGGATGAAGACAGTAGAAAAGCAGAGAGACAGAAGGGACAAAGGATCTCCATACGCTTATATGAAATTCTCACTAATGAATTACATAAGTATCTCTATCTTTTTTATATTTTATTTATCTTTTAATCATTAATCCTCCATTACCATTTGAATCCGCCTGACTGAGATTTACAAGATGACCATAGCTTGCTTCATACCAACAATCTCCGTGGGATCGACCCTTACTCGCGTAAGGTTTATTACTTGGACGACCCAGTGCACTTGCTAGTTAGTTGTGCGAAGTTGTGATAAAGAGTTGAGATTGCAATTGCGCGTACCATGTTGATGGCGCCATTGATGATCACAATTTTGTGCACCAGTAGGATCACCAAGAGGATGAACTCTTAGAGCTTCACCCTCTGTCAGATTAAATGACCACGGACAATGTTGTTTGATCTGTAGCAGAGGAGATCAATGACCACGGGAAATGGCTTTGATCACATACAGCCTACCATGGAAGAAGATCATTCACAAGCAAAGAAGACAATAGTATCAGAGTTAATTCAGAAAGACAAAGCAACTTCATCCGTAAAGTATTAGCACCCTGTTATAAAAATCCTAAACTCCATAATCCAACAACCTTCTGATCTGCCTGACTAAGACCTGCAAGATAACCATAGCTTGCTTTAAACCACAATCCTCGTGGGATTGACCCTGACTCGCTTAGTTATTACTTGGACGACCCAGTGCACTTGCTGGTACAACAGTACGAAAGTGTGGGGATTCGTGCGCACCAAGTTTTTAGCGCCGTTGCTAGGGATTGTTGAGTTTGCACAAACTAAAGGATTGTCTTGTTCCCTAGATCAAGTCATCTTTTTTGTTTGTTTGAGTCTTTTATTTTTATTTTCTTCTTCAAATTTTCGAAAAATTAAAAACCTTTTCAAAAAATATTTTTCTTTTCTTTATTTAATTTGTGTTCTTCATTTGAGTCTTTTATTTTTGTTTTCTTCCT
This sequence comes from Arachis duranensis, assembly GCF_000817695.3. Lineage (NCBI taxonomy): Eukaryota > Viridiplantae > Streptophyta > Magnoliopsida > Fabales > Fabaceae > Arachis > Arachis duranensis. The sequence goes on along the minus strand of NC_029776.3, from coordinate 48,226,785 downwards.
CTTCTAATTTTCGAAAAAATTAAAAAGGGTTGTTTCAAAAATATTTTATTTTCTTTGCTCAATTGATTACAGCATTAGCTTTTGTTCTTCGTAACTATTGTTCCTTTGAGTCTTTCTTTCTAAAAATTTTTCAAAAATAATTTTTCTTTGGTTAAATCTTATTTCAATTTTTAAGTTTGGTGTTTTCTTATTTATTTTCATTAATTTTCGAAAATTTATTTTTGGTTTTCTAAAAATTTTAAGTTTGGTGTTCTTTTTATGTTCTTGTGTTCTTTGAGTCTTTGAATTTTTGTTCTTTGTGTTCTTGTGAGTCTTCAAAGTGCTCTTGAATCTTGTACGTGTTTTGATCTTAAAATTTTTAAGTTTGGTATCCCCTTGTGTTTCCCTCCAAATTTTCAAAAAAACAAGAGTGCTAGATCTAAAAATTTTAAGTCTAGTGTCTTTTTTATGTTTTTCTCTTTCACCAATAAATCCAAAAATAAAAAAAATCTTTTCTATTTTTTTATTAATTTTCAAAATTTTCACAAAAAAAATTCAGATTTTAATTTTAAAAATTTTTTATCTTATCTTATCTTAACTTTAAAATTCAAAAATCAAATCTTTTCAAAATAAAAAATTATATCTTTTTCAAAATCTTATTTTATCTTATTTCAATTTTAAAATTTCAAATTTTAAATTCAAAATTTTTTTTTAAAACTTATCTTTTCTTAACTTCTTTATCTTATCTTTCTTATCTTTTCTGCCTTATCTTTTCTATCATATCTTTCTTTAAATTTTAAAATCAAATCTTTTTCAAATCTTTTTAATTTCTTATTTTATCTTTTCTTATCTCTTTTCTAATTTTAAATTTTAATTTCAAATCTTCTCTTATCTTATCTCTTATCTTATTTTAAAATCAAATCTTTTCTTAATTAACTACTCATCTTATCTCTCCTTTTTTTCAAAACTTCCTAACTAACTTCTTCTCTTTAATTTTCGAAAATTCTCTTTCTCTTCTCTTTCTTCTATTTTTGAAATAAAATTTTAAATTCTTTTTAATTAATTAATTTTAATTTCTGTTTAACTAAATAAATAAAATAAAAATAAAAAAATTTTAATTATTGTTTACCTTCTTTACTTCTATCTCTTTTTCTACTCTTTCTATTTTCTTCCTTCTTCATCTTCTACCTCTCTTAATCATGAACCAAAGTGGGAATGAAGAGTTCAGGAGAACTCTGGGATCTTATACAAATCCCACTGCTGACTTCTATGAAAGAAGTATTAGCATACCTCACATAAGAGCTAGTAGCTTTGAACTCAACCCTCAACTTATTACTCTAGTGTAGCAAAACTGCCAGTATTCTGTGCTTCCTCAGGAAGAACCTACAGAATTCCTGGCAGATTTCTTAAAGATTGCTGACACATTACACAGTGAGGGTGTAGAGCAAGATGTCTATAGATTATTACTTTTTCCTTTTACAGTAAAGGACCAAGCAAAAAGGTGGTTGGATAACCAGCCTAAAGGTAGTTTAAAAACTTGGAAACAGTTAGTGGACAAGTTTTTAAACCAATACTTTCCCCCAAGAAAGATAAACCAGCTGAGACTGGACATCTAAGGCTTCAAACAAGGAGATGGTGAATCTCTTTATGATGCCTGGGAGAGGTTTAGGAGGATGCTAAGAAAATATCTCACCGAAATATTTTCAGAATGGATACAATTAGACATCTTCTACCATGGGCTTTCAGACATGGCTAGAATGTCCTTGGACTACTCTGTTGGTGGTTCCATACACATGAGAAAGACCATTGGAGAGGCTCGAGAGCTTATTGAGATAGTTGCCACTAATCAACATCTGTACTCATTTCCTGAGACCCTTATAAGAGGAGAGGTTAAGGCAGTAGTTGCTGAACTTAACCCTCTAGAGCAGGATGGCCCATTGACTCAGCAACTGCAAGCCCTTGCCCAGCAAATGCCGGAACTGTAAGAGGCTTTGTGAGAAACTCGGGCTTCTAACAGAAAAGTAGAAGCCCAGTTGAGTCAAACAAGGTAGAAGTTATATATCTAAACAGATAACAGATGAATGCCAGGCTATCCAACTGAGGAGTGGGAAAACCTTAAGCACCCAATCTCAGTACAATAAAAACGAAAAGCCCATTGAGGATACCCAGGTCTCTGCACAAAATGACTCTAGGTATTTAAACACCCAGAGAGACATCCCTCTTGGTATTGAACGCCAGGAAAGGGTAGAGACTGGGCGTTCAAACACCCAAAAAGGTATCCCTCTAGGCGTTGAATGCCAGGAAAGGGCAGATGTTGGGTGTTCAAATGCCTAAGGGGATAGCGGCATATGCATTGAATGCCCAAGCAAGGGAGGTCAGTCACATAATGATAACAGCCCTTCTAAGCAAGCTAGTAACCCCCATCCAATACACAAGGTACTCGACCTTCATCAACCAAGGTTGATGAGTACAAGGCCAAGTTACCATACCCTCAACGACTCTAGAAAGCAGAAAAGGATAGGCAATTTGCCGAATTCTTAAAATCTTTTAAAAAGCTGGAGATCAAAATCCCCTTTGCAGAGGCTCTTGAACAAATGCCTTTATACAATAAGTTCATGAAGGAATACTGAAAAACAAGAGGGATTGGAGGGAAGTAGAGATAATAGCTCTTGTTAAGGAGTACAATGCAGTCATTCAGAGAAACTTTCCTCAGAAACTGCAGAGACACCCTAACACTTATCTCAGAGCCACAGAAGTGAATCCAAGAGAAGAGTGTCTGGCCCACATTAGTACCGAGGAGGCCGAACCTCCGGAACATGCTACTGAGAGACTTAAGGCGATCATGGACAATAATGATTCTGAGAATGCCATTGAGCACGCCCCTACAGAGGAGAAGGAACCTCAAGTTGATTCTTCTCTGGGCATGCAAAAGGAGCCTGTGACTCCCACAGAGCACACCTTTGCAAAAGTGAAGGAGCCTCAAGAGCTACCTTTCCTTGGCGTGCAGAAAGAATTTACAGATGAGCAGTTAGCTCATTTCCCAGCAGCCTTTAAGGAGATACAAGTCAATGTCTCTTTTACAGAGGTATTGGGGAAAAGGACCTCCTATACGACCTGTCTAAAAGACATTCTTTTTTAAAAGAAGGACCTAAGGGGAGATGAAATAGAGATACTTACTAAGAAATACAGTATCCTAATTCAGCATGAGCTCCCAAGGAAGATGCTAGATCCAAGGAGCTTTCAGATCCTATGGACTATTGGAAAGATAATTTTTGACAAAGTCCTATATGATCTTGGCTTAAGTTTAAATCTGATACCTTACACTTAGGCAGAGGCCAAATCTGGAGAGACTAGAAAAGCATTGAACGCTAGTGAAGAAGCCTTCACTGGGCGTTCAATGTCCATAATGGCAGCAAGCCTGCCACTGAATGCCACTGAGAAACCCCTCACTGGGCATTTAACGCCCACTCACCCAGGAAAGCTAGCATTGAATGCTAGCAAGGACATCCCTGTTGGGCGTTCAACGCCTAAAACACTAGAGGGAGTGGCATTTAACGCCAGTCAGGGTGGTCCTGCAAGGGCGTTCAATGCCCAATAAGCTGACAGAGCTGGCGTTGAACGCCAGTGAAAGCACACCCTTTGAGTGCCTAAATCCCACGCAAGAACCCTCTAGCCCAGAACCAAAGAAAACCATAAAGACCTTTGAGGTTCCCTTGAATGCACTTTTACAGTGTATGAGTTCTATTGACTACTCATCCTCAGATGAGGATGAAGACACTAGGGAAGAGCAAGTTGCTCGTTTCCTAGGAGCTCTAATAACAGCAGAAGCTACCTCAGAAGCTTCCAGATCCTGGACGCTTTCTGATTCCTTGCACCATAGGCACCATGACCTTTAAGAAGACTCTGTGTGACCTAGGGTCAAGTATAGTAATGGAGAAGCCGAGAATCCAAGAGGAAACAAGGATTACCTTTCATAAGGACTGGATGGTATTCAAGGTTCTTGACCCTCTATTAATCCCTGACAAGAGAGGCACTTGCATAAAAGATTCAGCATCCAAGTTTCCTCCCTTGGATGGAACTAATTCAAACCCTCCTAAGACCAAACGTAAGTTTGGTGTTGGATATACACTATCCACAAAGGAGGAAGGCCTCAAAAGGAAGATACCTAGGGACTGGAAAAACAATAATATCCCTACTGAGGGATTTTCACCATGGAATTTGGTGGTATTCACTTATCTCATCATGGTATTCACCATGGAAGAGGAAAGTGACAAAAAGGGACACTAGGATGTTGCTGCAAGCCCAAAACCCGGCCTCAGGCAGTGAACAAACTCCTGTCTCTTGAGCGTATTACGCTATTCCATGAGAGCACAAGAAGGAAGCTCCCAGTAAGGAGTAGGGATTTATTCCTCTATTATTATCTTCCTCCTTGAAAGGAGTTGTCCGTCAAGCTAATGACATTAAAGAAACGCTTGTTGGGAGGAAACCCAACCTTAATTAATTATTTATTTCTTTTTATTTTATTTTGTTTTTCTTTTAGGGTCATGATCATATACAGCAGTCAGAACAGAGACAGAATTCGCAGTAGTGAAAATAGAATACTCCAGATGGATTGTCAAAGTTGAATGCTAGCCAGGGTATCCCTGCTAGGCATTCAACGCCCTAATAGGGGAGCATTGCTGGCGTTAAGTGCCAGCCAGGGAGCAGTCCCTGGGCGTTCAAATGTCAGTGTAAGAGAGAAGAGAATCTGGAATTCCCTAGCCTCTCAAGACTAGTGGTTCCCACAGAAGCTCCACCTACACTACCTTCTTCTTCCCTATTGATCATATTTGCTCGAGGATGAGCAAAACTCTTAAGTTTGGTGTTGCAACAACTTTACTTTGTGACTTCTACCACTCTTAAATATAGAAGAAGAGGATGGAACAAACTAGAAAGCATGTGCATGAACCTGTGCAGCCGCCTCAACAAAGACAAAGGAGTGACATTAAAGAGATCAAGCATCACATTGGGTCCTCAAGGAGGAGGAGTAGCCATCATCATCAAGGTGGATTCATTCTCTTTATCTCCTTCTCTGTTATTTTTCTATTTTTTGTCTGTTTTATTATCTATTCTCTTGTTCTAGTTGCATGATCATTTGCACTGATGTCTTTAAATTGTAAAATGTTTCATATATCTCTCACCTTGCTTAAATGAGAAATTTTTATTTGAAAAGAACTAAGAGATGCATGAATTTCAAGTTTAAAATAAGATTAGTTTAATTAGTTTGATGTGGTGTCATTTGCTTTTGTTTTCTGAATGTATGATTAAACAGTGCATATTTGAATTTGTAACTTTAGAATGTTGGCTCTTGAAAGAATAAGAAAAAAGGAAAAGTAATATTAATAATTTGAAAACAAGAAAAAAATGGTGAAAAAAATAAAAAAAAAGCAGAAAAATCCATTACTGCCCAAAAATGCAGGAAAAGGAGGACTGATTGAAAAAGTTAGTAAACCTTTAAACCAAAAGGTAAGGGTAAAAGGACCTAAGGCTTTGAGCATCAGTGGTTATGAGGGCCCAAAGGAATAAAATCATGGCCTAAGCGGCTGAACCAAGCTGTCCTTAACTATGTGCTTGTGCGTGAAGGTGTCAAGTGAAATGCTTGAGACTAAGAGGTTAAAGTCGTGGTCCAAAGCAAAAAGAGTGTGCTTAAGAACTCTAGATACCTCTATCTGGGGACTCTAGCAAAGCTGAGTCACAATCTGAAAAGGTTCACCCAGGTAAAGTGTCTGTGGCGTGAATGTATCCGGTGGTAATACTGGAAAACAGAGTGCTTAGGGTCACGGCCAAGACTTAAAAAGCTATATTCAAGAATCAAAATAAGCTTAACTAGGAGTGTCAATAATATCATCTGGATTCTAAGTTCTTAAAGATACGAACATCTTGGAGTTTCAATGGATAGTGAGATGCAAAAACTATTCAGAAGCAAAAAGCTACTAATTCCTGCTCATCTGACTTTTACTAAGCTTCATTTGAAACTTAGAAATTTATTGTATCTTAATTTTATTTTTTATCCTACAGTGTTTTTAGTTGCTTGGGGACAAGCAACAGTTTAAGTTTGGTGTTGTGATGAGCGGATATTTTATATGTTTGGCATCACTTTCATATAGTTTTTAGTAGTTTTGTTTTAATTTTTATTGAGTTTTTATAGGTTTTAGTGTTAAATTCACATTTTTGGATTCTACTATGAGTTTTTGTGCTTTTTTAGAATTTTAGGTATTTTCTGGTTGAAATTGAGGAGTTGGAGCAGAAGTCTGATTTAGAGACAGAGAAAGCACTGCATATGCTGTCCAGATCTGACCTACCTGGACTCAGTAGAGCTTTTTTGGAGTTACAGAGATCCAAATGAAGTGCTCTTGAAAGCTATGGAAAGCTGACTTCCAGAGCTTTCCAAAAATATATAATAGTTTATACTTTACTTTGGATTAGAAGGCTCAAAACTGGCATTCAACGCCAGCTTCCTGCCCCCTTCTAGGCGTCCAACGCCCAAAGAGCAGAGCCCAGCATCTAAACACCCAGAGAGGACCCCCTAGCTGGTGTTCCACGCCAAGGAGCATCATAGCACATAAGTATATTTTAGCACTAAAAAGATTGTTTTACCCTTACTAGTCATTTGTTTAGTATTTAAGGGATTAGATTCATGTTATTCGTACATCTTTACCATCATTAAGCCCTATTTTCATTTTTATATTGTATTTTTACTTCAATATGAGTTTCTAAACCTCTTAGGTTGAGGGCAGGAGCCCTGCTCAGTCCTATGAATTAATAAAAGTATTACTGTTTCTTCTTCGATCCGTGTTTGATTTACTTCTAAGATGTATATCCAATCTTCATCGTGGTGAATACGATGATCTGGAAAATTAGCTCTGTTTATCACATTAAGACGGACGTGCCTGACAAACACCCGCGTGTACTTGAGTTCGTGGGAATACTTGGCAGGAAAGCACGAGCCAACAGCTATGTTTATACATCTCTCAGACGGTTAATCCACGACTTCGTTGGGGACTTCTCGAGACACCATTTCAGATGATTTTTGGGAAGATTAGGGTGTCTGTGGTATAGGCTTGAATCCATAGAAGTAGCATTCCCTGATCTGGAAGATTCGACCTTGTCTATGACGTTTTGAGTAGGATCGCCAAGAGAGTGAACTGCTAGAGCTTCACCCTCCGTTAGATTGAATGACCACGGGCAATGGCGTTTGATCTGTAGCAGAGGAGATCAATGACCAAGGGCAATGGCTTTGATCACATACAGCCTGCCATGGAAGAAGATTATTCACAGTACGAAAGTGTGGGAATTTGTGCACCCCAGCTGTGCGTGCACACAGCTTGCAAAACTTCATTGGTTGTGTGTGCGCACAGGTCATGCTAGCGCTATCAATAGTAAGCCTTCCCTTGTGTGTACGGGCACACAAGACTGTGCATGCGCACAGGTTCAAAAACTCACAGGGGTGTGCGTGCGCACACAAACCAGAAATTACAAATTTTGCAGCATGCACAGAATTCAGATTTTGACACCAAACTTGAATGATCATAATTTCCTCCACAAAAATACATTTCCTATCAACTTTATATCCATTTAAAGATTTTTCAATGAACTTTAATTTAAAGTAAATTTCAACAAATTTTGAAAACTGAGGCTCAAGTTATGATCCGTCAAAGTTCACTAAAAATCTGTTTTTACCAAAATTTCACAAGGTTCTCAATTTTCTATTTTCACAACCAAAACCAAACTAAAACCATATCAACTCCATCCCACATCAAATTTTTACCCTTTGTTTCATAATTTACTACCCATATCATATAATTCTCAACTCCCAATTATCCATGGTTGCACACTAAACCCCTTCTCATCCCACAAACTCATCAATAGTCACTCTATTATCATCAATCTTCAACATCAATCTCATTCATTCTCAACACAAATAATCAACATTATTAATCAACATCAACAATATTACTCATCCAAATTCATCATACACCATACATCAACAACATTATTTAACAACGTCAACGACATCAGTTCATCATACATCATCAACCAACCAAATTCAACAACCATGTGAATCCAAACCTATCCTATGGGTCACTAGCCTAAGTGTCCAGAAATATTATATATTACATAGAAGAAACCAAAATCAAACCTTGACCGATTTCTAATATGTACTAAATCAGCAATTTGACCTCAACCAAGCTTCCACAAGTTCTCAAACTCAATCAAGCCATCAATTAATCTCCAAGCTCCAAGTAAATGCCAATAATCACAACTTCAAGCTATATATACACATAATTCATAACCAATCAACCTAAGGTTCATCTTACTTGGTCCAACTTTGGGCCAAACCTTTAAAATAAATGCCTGGATTTCAATTTATAATATTTTCTTGAGGTTTTTTACTGTTTCTAATTATTCTCATGCAGTACCGGACAGACTTGAACCGGTTTGACCGGTTCGGCTGCCAGTTTGCAGTTTTACTCAGAAAAATCTACTGAGTCAGAAAATCATATTTATATTTTCTAATTCTCATTCTAAATTTTTGGAACCTAACTTGGGCAATTTAATTATTTAATTAGACGGTTAATTAGTCTCGGTTCTTACATATTTGAGCTTTAGAACTGTCATGATGCTTTGTCATTCTTTGCTTTACAGCTAGAGGTAAGGCTTAGGGTGATAGGGTGTTACATTGATAACCCATATAATGCATGTAGTGCACTTGGATACTTGTACTTTTAATTGGAGAACTACTCTAAACTATTGTCACGTTTAAAAGCGTAGCCATATCTCTCAATGTTGGCACACTTTAAAAGCGTGCCCATATCTTTAGTTATTGGAACGCTTCAAAAGCATAACCATATTTTCCACTATTGGCACACTTTTAAAGCATATCCATATCTTTCACATACGGCTACGCTTTTAAGTGTGGCAATAGATAAAAGCATGCCAATATATAAAAAAGCGTGGCGATAGAGCAACTAGTACTTTTGCAGATGTGACTCTTTCAAAAGTGTGTAGGTTGTTTAAAGAGCGTGGCAAAAAGCTATTGCTATGCTTTTTTTAACTTTTTACCACGCTTTAAAGCATAGCAAAATCATGGTTCTCTCTCTCTCTCTCTCTGCGAGGCAACGTCGTTAGGGAAAATATAAATTTTTTAGTTTGCCACACTTTAAAAGCATGCATGTTTCTCTCAAGAGTGGCCAAAGAATTTCCACCTTTATAAATGCATGGCCATTGACCCCCTTTTGACACGTTTTTGAAGCGTGACAAAAAAAGTGTGGCCAAATTTTTAATCAACTGCTATTTTCATAAAAGCGTGTTTATTGATCTTTTTTGACAACGCTTTTAAAGCATGACAAAAAAAAAAGTGTGACTATTGACCCTATTTTCTAGTAGTGGTACTAGCTCCCTGTGGTTTAAAGATCCCTGGTGTGAAGCTGGACCACGCTGAATCCTTGCGTTTCCTCTCCTAATCTTTACCCGTTGATGTTTGCCTTCCTTACCATCTCTTTTTTTTTCTCTCTCCATTTCCATCCTTTTTTATAAGTGTAACTTGACCTAAATCTAACTTACGTAAGCGATTGCACACTTTTAAATATGCAGAAAACTAGACGAAACTAACAAAATGATATCCAATATTGGAGTAGCCATAATATAAGTAAAAAATATTGATAAAAGTCATAATCTTGTTGACTTTATCACCTTTCTCGTGTGTGATAATATGCTCCTTTTCTAATGTACCATTTTATTAGAGAAAATATTTGGTAATAAAAAAATATTAGTCAAAAATAACCAGAACTTGACTTATTTAACGACAATTAATGAATGCTAAATAAAGTAAGTTTTGTTATTTTTTTTTGTCTACCTAACATTATTCTTTATTGGTGTATATGTGGCTATGAAAACTTATGAATTAATTATCCCCCTTTTGGGGTGAATTTTTGGACAAGCTAACATACTCAAAAGGATCCCGCTAGGGAGACAATGGATTATTTGTACAATGTGTACAATAGGTTATTGAGTTACAAAATGAACATCCCTTATACTATCTAGAATTACCATCTGAGTACTAGGGATAATAAACATCTTCCCAAAAGATTAAACTGATTTTGGGGTTCACCAAGAATCAAACCTTGACCTTTCAGATCTAAGGTTCTAATACCATGTCATGATACTACTCATCCCAAAAGCTTCAGCTGATGGGAAAAGGTAACACTAATGATTATATCTCTAATACTCGATAAACCTCTATTGTACACATTATACAAATATTCCATTGGCTCCTCATACTTTCCCCTAAAAAACATACATTATCACTTTGTAATATCTTAAATTATAGTGTTGTTACGATTCAACCATTTGTAGCAATAAGTAAAGATTGATTTTTTTTTGTTGAAATTTAAAATGAAGCAAGTAATTAAAGCCAAGTATTTTCTGGATTAAGCTTCAATGAAATTCACAAAATAAGCATTTCCATTCGAATCGGCAGTATGGCCTGGACCCAATGGACGAAATAAAAAAGGAAATAAAGTTGGTTAGATTTTCTATTTGTTGTGAAGGAATAAATATAATTTCTAGGAATAGCTAGTGCCTAGTAGCAACAACATTTTGTGCAGCATGGCCTAACCGTGCATGCCAAAACAAGTACTTAATTATCATCAATTGACACACTATATATGGGTCTTGAAATAAAGAAGCTAAGCTTGTTTGAAGTTCAAAAACTTGTGCAGTCCTCTATTAACCAGGACTTTGAGATTAATCTCCTTGGTTTTCCTGTGATTTAATTTGACTTCTTTTAGCGTGCGTATATTTTATTGTTTTTGTGTTTCGAATTAAAATAAAGAGACAATTTTTTTCTAATAATATATAATGAGCAATGCTACATTATTACCTATAAATATTATCATTTTTAGTCAATACTTGATCATTAATAATTTGTACCTATATTTATAAAATTTTATACACAAAAAATATATAATTATTTATACTTATATTTATTAAAATTTTACACACATAAATTAATACTGTTTGTACCTATATTTTTCAAAATTTATTTGTTAAAAACGATTTAGTGTTTGTATTATCAAAATGAGGACAAAAAAAATACTAAAACTTGCTAACTAAAAATAATTTTTTATATATAATTGTTCATTATGGCTTTTAACTCTGTATCTTTAGAGTTGTGTTTGTTTACAGACACGTGACATTGAAATAAATACACAAAGATATAAAATCGTGTTTAACAAATGAGATAAAAATAAAAATATTACGTCCAAAAACATTAAATTAGTTTATTTTTCATCCATAATAAAAATAAAAATAAATTAAATTTTCATAATTTATTCTAATTTAATTTATTATCAAACAAAATACAAAACACTAATTTTATACCTTTATCGTTTATATTTTATTCTATCTTATTTTATTTTCAGAATCAAAACTTCCCATCTTTCCTAACATATTATAGACTATAAACAATGCAATACGAATAAAGACATTTTATGAAAGGTTGCAAGAGATTGCGTATGATATATGACTAAAAACTTGTATCTCTTAGTTGCAATTAAATGCTTTTTCAATTACCTAATATATATAGTAATATATAAACAATCCATCGATCTCTTTGAAATGACACATGGCAACTACTCAACCTATAAGTCACGCGAAAATTAAGAGAAAAATAGTGTGTGGATAAGGGATAGCTACTACTTAATTAAAGAGCAATAGGAAAACACCCTTTTCATGTTAGTTATTGTTGGATACAGCTTGTGATCCACAATACAACTATATATATCAGATCAGTCGCCAACCACATACAGTATCAATAATAATGATAAATGAGGACACAAGAGGAGCATAATAAGCTAGCTAGTTGAGTGTATGAGAGCTAATAAGCACTAATAATAACAGCACAACCCCACTTCCTTTAATTTGACAGACCTAATATATATCTCGATCGAATTTAATTTGTATATATGACTTTGAAGCAATGATTATATTGCATTGGATTCAATTAATATCCCCATCAAGTAATTGCATCTTGAGTTTAAGCAATAATTTGGCTGAAATATACTAAACATCATTATGTAAGTCTCAATGAAGCCTAAATTGTTAAGAGTGACTGAAATTTCCACACCAATAACTGTAGATGAAAGCAAAAAAGCGTTACTTTTCTGGACTACCAAAACAAACATCTTCACTTTTATTTTTAATTTGATTTATTTTAAATTGTTTTTATCCATTTTTTTTTTTACTTTTGAATTTCTTTTCTGTGTGACTGGAACAGAATTTGGTTGTTTCGGAAAATGAAAAACATTTTAAAATGTGACTGTTTCAAGAAAATTTAAAGTCATTTGATTTGCCAAACTATTTATGTTAAAGGAATGTAACTATAATAACAATATATTTTTCCATTTCCTAATTAGCTTCAAACATGTCATAACAGCTAGAAAATTTTTTATTTAAAATAGTTGACTAGAAATTACTTGTATATATGACATCATACAATAGGTGAGTATAATTTACTCTATATTTTTATTTAAGGAATAGTGAATATATATCACCTAACTATATACATAATAACATAATAGATTAATAGGTGATGAGTATAATTTACTCTATATTTTTTTCTTAAAAGATCGCTCTTTTTTAATTTTTTAATTTATAACTTACACCATATTTAATAGTGTCTCGATCGCAACGTACGTCGAGACAGTTAATTAAGTTAGGTGGTAATATGGATCGGAGAGGAACAAAACTTAGTATACTTAATTCTCTTTGAGGAATTGGTTCCCACAATTAGTCATCAAAAACATAAAAGAAAGGAAAGCATGTTTAAAAGCCATAATGGTGGTGATGAGTTTAGAAGATGTAGACACTACTCTTACTTAGAAGCAACCAATGATGGATTAGGGACCCTCTTCATCACATGGTGTGCTCACATGTTTTTCATTTACTAACATGAGAAGACCGAGGTCACAAAATGAGTTTTCAAATTTCATGCATTGTTTTCTCTATGTGTGTCTTGCATGGCATCATGAAGTTCTTCTCTTTGTATATACACATTTCTATGTCAGATATATATTATTTTAGGGAAAAATTTTGATAACAAAAAATTTTTAATCATAATTAGTCAAAATTTTTCATAATTTACTTTATTTATATCATTTAATAATAGTTTTATTTTTTATTTCACTCTCTTATCATTCTACTTATTATATATATTTTTATCAACTCCACTTATTAATGATATTAATTATAATATCATATCCCTTATTATTAGGCATTCTTGTAATCAATACTTAATATTTCTATTTTTATATCATAGGTTGTATATACTATGAAGAGAAAAAAAGAATCTGTCTAATAATAATAATAATAATAATAATAATAATAATAATAAAGAACGGTAATGATAATATCAATTACATTCAATAATTGTAATGATTCTTGATCATGGGAAAAGTGTAGGGGTAGTAACTTTATTAAATTTTGGCCAGTATATAACCAGCAAAAGAAAAATAAGTAATTCTACACTATTGGATGAAGTTTCACACCATTAAAAACATCATTCATAGCTACTTGATGGCTACAAATCACAAAAGTTGCTGCCCCCTACCACTCCTCTTTTTCATGACTTCATGGAGATATGAAACATGAAAACTACCCTAATATATACCTTTCGTTAATTCAATTACGTTCATTCAAAAAGCATAATAATAATACCATTGCAAGCACAATAGTGTATAAGCCAAGAAATTTTATAAGAAGTCGCCTTTATCATTGCAAATAGTATGACATTTGAATTCGATCTTAATACGGTACCTATCGCAGAAGGTGCTGAAGAATTTGAACAACAAACGGACTCACCCGACGAGGTTGTTGTCAGTCAACCAATTTTCGAGAATATGAAAAACCCACACTAGCTTTGATGAGGTATGATGATAAACTGATTTATTTTTGTGTGTGTGTTTTTATGTGTATAATTATAGTATAGTAAGTGTACTAATTAAGTTCATACGCATAATATTCATAAGTTCATATACATAATATTTAAAAAAATTTTCATGTTTATTAGATATTACATTTATATACATATCATTTTTTAGTTATTACATAAGTAACTATGAAGTTAACACATATTTTTAAATTTTATTATAATTGAATTTGAAAAAATGTCAAATTCTTAAATTAATTTATTCAATTAATAAATTTACTCATAACATTCATAAATTCATACACATAACATTCATAATTTCATATTAATAACATTCATAATTTTGTACTTATAATATTCATAATTTCATACATATAATGTCTATAATTAATAAATTTTTATAAATAATATTACCGAATTTTAAACTATGATAATATGATTGAGGAATGTTAGAAATTTGATTTGGAAGAAACTGAAATTAATTTAAAAAGAATATTAATGATTCAAAACACTAAAAAAAAAATAAATAATAGAAAAATAAATGATAAAAAAATGTATGTCATTTTCTTATAAAAAAATGAAAATTTTTACGTAACATTTCTATACTATAATTTTTACATAACATTTTTCTTTGTATCAGTACATGTAATTCAACCCTAACATTGTTAATTTAAAAGGTAAAGCTCATTCCCTTGTATTTTAAAATCTATTAAGACTATCCTTAATAAATATGTGACTTATAATTTTTTTAATAATTAAACTCAATATATAAAGTAGTACAACAAGCATAGACATAGATAACTCGAACCTAAAAAATAAAAACAAAAAAGCATACGGACTCTTTCCTATTATATGTTATCGTCCCAGCCTATCATATATATACCATCATTTGCAACTCAACTTCTAAATGGATGTGTCCCCTAATTCATATCTTGTTAAGAAAGCCTACTTCTCTATCAAGNTGCTCTAATCTTAGTTATATTTATATTCTAACCGGTAAAAAATTTACATGACTTTTTTTTCATCAAAATATTGTGATTATTTATATCACACAACAAAAAAACATCGAATACCATTATATTTATTGTTAAAAATAATCTAATAGTATATTTTTTGTCGATAATTAATTACCATCAGACTTTTTAATTTGACGGTAATTACCTACAAATTTTACAACGTATTCTCTGACCAAAAACTATTTGGTTACCTGTAAAAATTTCTGCCAGTAATTTTGGCACCACACTATATTATTTTACGTTGACTTATCGTCGGATTTTTTTTATAAGTTCGACGGTAAATTCAATTTTTTATTTTTAAATTTTTTTAACACAACTAGTAGACAAATTCAATTTTTTTCATTTTTTTAACAAAATTAGTAGTCAAATTTTAAATAATAAAAATCAAATAATAATTTTATTAGATAACAATTAGTAGTCAAATTCTAGATAATAGAAATTAAATACTGATTTTATTAAATATCAAGTATACATACAAAATAAAAAATCAAATAAATAAAATACAATCAAATAGTCTAGAACAAAACCCTAATAATAACTATCAATCCTGATAGTCATCGCCGTCATCCCCCTTGTCCTGCTGAGACAGCGGACTAGGTAGTGATATTGGTGCCCCACTAGCAACACCGCTGCCACCAATGTCATTTTTTCGTGGTACATTGTCATCTGTTGCTGCATCCATTGAATCCACTCTAACTCTTGCCTAAGCTCTAGCCTGAGAGAATCTATGTTTGAAAGGCATGCGAGGATCTCATTATACCTCTCCTTAGATCGTTGTAGTTTCTGAACCTATTAGTGAAGGCTTTGGGGGAGATTTTGCACCTTCTACCTCAAATCGATGTTGTTTTTGGGATCCAGGACTAGTGGTAGAAGCAGATGAAGCCTGATGTACGAAATTGTGATCATCAACAATGGCGCCAAAAACTTGGTAGTGCTCTCCAACGTGAATCACACTTTGTCACAACTTCGCACAACTAACCAGCAAGTGCACTGGGTCGTCCAAGTACTACCTTACGTGAGTAAAGGTCGATCCTACGGAGATTGTTGGTATGAAGCAAGCTATGGTCATCTTGTAAATCTCAGTTAGACAGATTATAAATGGTTATAAAGGTTTCGAAAATAATAATAAATAAAGCATAAAATAAAATAGAGATACTTATGTAATTCAATAGTGGAAATTTCAGATAAGTGCATAGAGATGCTTGTTCCTGTTGAATCTCTGCTTTCCTACTGCTTTCATCCAATTCTTCATACTCCTTTCCATGGCAAGCCGTATGTAGGGCATCACTGTTGTCAATGGCTACATCCCATCCTCTTAGTAAAAATGATCCAAATGCTCTTGTCACAGCACGACTAATCATTTGTCGGTTCTCGATCATGCCAGAATAGAATCCATTGATTCTTTTGCGTCTGTCACTACGCCCAACAATCACGAGTTTGAAGTTTGTCACAGTCATTCAACCCCTGAATCCTACTCAGAATACCACAGACAAGGTTTAGACTTTCTGGATTCTCAAGAATGGCCGCCAAAGGGTTCTAGCTTATACCACGAAGATTCTGATTATGGAATCCAAGAGATACACGCTCGGTCTAAGGTAGAACGGAAGTGGTTGTCAGTCATGCGTTCATAGGTGAGAATAATGATGAGTTTCACGGATCATCACATTCATCATGTTGAAGTGTAATGAATATCTTAGAACAAGAATAAGTTGAATTGAATAGAAAATAGTAGTAATTGCATTAAAACTTGAGGTACAGCAGAGCTCCACACCCTTAATCTATGGTGTGTAGAAACTCCACCGTTGAAAATACATAAGTGATGGTGGTCCAGGCATGGCCGAATGGCCAGCCCCCAAATGTGATCAAAGATGTAAAATCCCATATGTCTAATACAATAGTAAAATGTCCTATTTATACTAGACTAGCTACTATGGTTTACAGAAATAAGTCTAAGTGCAAAAATCCACTTCCGGAACCCACTTTGGTATGTGCTTGGGCTGAGCTTGAGCTTTACACGTGCAGAGGCTTCTTTTGGAGTTAAACGCCAAGTTGTAACGTATTTTTGGCGTTTAACTCTGGTTTGTGACGTATTTCTGGCGTTTTACTCCAGAATACAGCATGGAACTGGCGTTGAACGCAAGTATGGAGTATTATATATTAATGGAAAGCTCTGAATGTCTACTTTCCAACGCCGTTGAGAGCGCACCATTTGGAGTTCCGTAGCTCCAGAGAATCCATTTCGAGTGCAAGGAGGTCAGAATCCAACAGCATCAGCAGTCCTTTGTCAGCCTCCTATAAGACTTTTGCTCAGGTCCCCCAATTTTAGCCAAAAAATATCTGAAATCACAGAAAAACACACAAACTCATAGTAAAGTCCAGAAATTTGAATTTTGCATAAAGACTAATGAAAACATCCCTAAAAGTAGCTAGATCCTACTAAAAACTATCTAAAAACAATGCCAAAAGCGTATAAATTATCCGCTCATCAAAGCCCTAATATGGAGGTACAGAGGTTGTTAGAGAACAATGATTCCAACACATAGACGTGATTCTTGTATGGCTCAGATGCAGTCTCGCACCAAACCATACCAAGATCAACGACGGAATCATCTAAGTTGTTGCTGTTCTCTCCATTATGCTAATATTGTTGGGTTGCGGCCTCCAATCTCTGCGTGTAGGACTCTATCTAAGACATATTATGATTAGGATGAAAGTTAATTGAAAATTTTATATCACATAGTATTTACTCACATAATGGTCCGCAGACCGCTAATCAGCGAAAATCTTCTTGTTCTCCTTTAAGGTGTGAGTATATTTGAAGGTCACTGCCATTGTTCCATCACGATCCAATGACTTGGACTACACATATTAAAACAATATGTTAAATCAGATAATAATTCCATTATATGTCAAAGACAAAACGAACTTAATAACATAATGAAATAAGTTACATACCAGCATGGCCTTTATCTTCATCAAAGTTGTTGACGCACCAGTATACTTTGACGACTTGGTTGATGCCCTGTTAGCTCTGTTTGTGAGACGGCAATGTCTAAATCCCTCATCAGTCTCCTAATGGATGTACAATGCATTTTTAATATCTGGGCGGAGCCACTGAGTGAGGTGATCATGTTTCTTACGTACGTCTTATATTATCTCCTGAAGCCGCCTAACCATCTGAAGGTTGAAAATCTTCCTGATCATGGTATTGAGTTTTTACCACCTACTTCTGAAATCATCGCTCTCTGATCTTAGTAGGATCTTTTTGTAGCTCGGCCATGGGTGGTCGTATATTAGCTTAATGACATTGGTATACTTCTATGTATATATATTATTGTTTGGTGCAAACTTATCAATGAAAACTTTAAGATTAGCAAACACATATGTTGACTAAAAATATCAAAATTGATTGCATTTAAAAGACTTTAAAATAGTACTCATGCCGTTAAACTATCAAGCCAAATCGTCATCCGTATGAGACTATGAGGTGTAGGAGTCTACTCTAGTAAAGTAGTTGGACGACTTTTTAGTGGCGAAGGTAGCGCAGCAGAGGGAGCCACGTAGAAATTAATACAATATTCATAACTATTAATATAGTATTATTCATTTTATGACTGTTATTCATTCAATGCCAAAAAAGACATTTGTTTTTAATTTCATCATTTGATTATATTTAGATTTCTTAAAAATTTTGACAGAATTTTATCTATAATTAGAAGCCTTCAAATATAATTTTTATTTTTTTTTACAAACCAAAAAAGGGTTTCAATGAAATTTCGGAAGCTTTCCTTTATATTCAAAGACCTCAACTAAAAAAAAAATTATCAAATTTTCACAGAGAAAATAGTTGCAAGAATTAATTAAAATAAGAACGCATTCAAACAAACGTTAATTCCTAGCCGTTTTACTGCACAATTCTTTATTACTCCATAATTTTTCAACAAATAAGGATTTCAAAATAGATTTATATTTTAAAATGAAAAATCAAATACAAAATTATTAAAATACATATAAAATTAAAAAATAAAAAAAACTAAACCTAAAAATTGACAAATTGAAAAATGGGAGGATTCACACTAACTTGGAGGAGGAACCTAAGGCAGCAATAGCGACATCTAGAACCTGGCAGCAATAGTGACATCTAGAACCCGGTAGCAACGACAATCCACGAGGCAATAGCGACGGAAACCCACGAGGCAACATTGACGGCGATGGAACTGGAGGTAGTGATGACAACGTCTAGAACTCGACAGTGACAACGACCCATGAAGCAGCAGCGACGACAACGTCTGGATCTCTGGTGAGAAAGGGAGAGGAGATGGAGAAAATGGTGAGAGTTGAAAGTTGTCCAAAACGCCGTGATTCATTACTTCACACTACCCTCGAAAATTTTTAATGGTAAATCCCTCGTTAAAATTGGCATTTATAACATAAATTGCCGCACCCTTTTTACTGTTAGAGTTAGAGACGGATTATAGAATCCGTTAATAAGTTTTTTTGGGGACGAATTTATATTTATAACCATAAAAAAAATCTGTCGCTAAATTTACTGTTAACGACTCTCACTAAATCACTGGTATTTAGTATTTTTCTTGTAGTGTCATATAGTTATCTTTTTGTTTTACTCAGTGTTTCTTATTATGATAGATCAAAGGCTAACTAATCACATAATACATATATACTAAGATGGGAGCAAATAATAATAACAACAACATGCATTAAATGCGAAGATGTTATTTGAAATAGAAAACCAATAATATTAGTTACAAATATGGATCATGCACGCAAGATGGTTAGCATAAATCAAGTATACTAGTGACAAAATATCATGCACACAAGATGGTGAGGTTTGAACTACTAATTTAATTATTGCATAATTCAATTATTCACGTTTATAGCCAAACTAATGATAATGAGGTTATTGGAGGAGATAAATAGTATGGTAGATAAGATATAAATAGACATGTAATGTAATGTAGTCAAGCACGTTCATTCCATTTAGACTTTGTAGCCACGGCCATCAAATCCTCCATATATAGTTACGGTTAGAATGCATCACGATAACTAAAAATTAAATATTAAATATTGTTGTTTAGTACTGTGTTTTCTAAGAAAGATCAGTGTCTATTTATAGAATCAAACTATAATGATAAAATCAATTTAATATCAATTTAAATAAATATAAACTCAATTAGATATATAGTTAAATATCATATTAATATTATATCACTATAAAAAAAATTAGTTTTAGCGACAAATTTTTAGTGGCCATGATATAATAGTTATTATTGACTTTGTTTAAGTTATATATATTTATATGTTTTAGTGGTAATTATACATTTGTCATTATTATTATATTTTATAATGGCAGTTATTGCCATCGCCACTAAATTATTACTATCTTTTTACATTTAGTTTTAATTTCTCTCTATCAATAACGGCAATTACCATTATTGCCGCTAAATTTTTTATTTTATTTTATTTTTATCATCTTCTTCAAGCAATTGCCAAACATAATGAAAACCTCTTGCACCCTAAATCAAGTAATAACCAAAAGAGAAAAACTCCACAATGGCACAACGTCAAGCACTTCCCTCCATCGCCAACTATTGCCGCAGACATTGTTATCGCCGACAACCGCCCATTATTCAAACTACATCGTTGTTTTTGTTTTCAACCTTCACCTCAGATCTGTATTGTTGTCTTTGTTTCTTCGTTCGTCTAAGATCTATGTTGCTATTTACGTTCTTGTTGCCAAGGATGAAACAAGAATATGGCAGAACCGGCAACGCTCTCATTTTCAAAAGCATCATCAATGGAGACAAGAAAGTTCAACACAAAGGTTGAGGAGCTTCCTGACCGGATGCTCGCTCATTTGGCTCTCTGTGAAATTCCAAGCTTGAGCTCTTGTTCTCCAAGCTCCTCCCTCTCTGTATCTCCTCCAATTTCGGTGCTGTTAGCAAAAAAGTTCGGCAATTATTTTTCTCTCTATCTCAATTTTATTTGTCAGCAACTTCGAGTGTTTTAGCTTTCAAATTTGAAGATACTACTGCTGATTTTTGTGAATATTTGTGTTAATGGTGCAAATGTCATAGAATTTCAAATTTGCGGTTGCAAAGAAGTCAGAAAAATTGGAATTAGATTATAATAGTAACAAATTGTATAGTTTGGAGTTCTACCAATTTTGCTTCTATGATCTGTGATTCATTCTTTGGTCTTTGTTATATGTTTCACTTTCCACACTGATATTTTCCTCCTTGACATGGATAGGAAAGAATAATGAGAAAAATGATTAGTTTGTGGAATTTTTGGAATTTTTATTATTTTACAACTCTCAAGACATTATTGTTCATTATGTGTTGATGCTATTGTAGTTAAGTTTTTAATATTTTGAAATTTTAGAAGAAATTGTTAAAAGTAATCAACCAGCTCAGACTAAAAGTAAAAAGAAGAAGGTATTATTTTCTTCATTGTTCTTTGTTAGTCTAAGTTTTTATTTGAGTTAACATTTTGGTAAGGATGCAATCATGCTACCACTATGGAATAAATATCTTACTTTTTTCTTTTAATTTCAGAAGAGTAATTGGCCTACAAGGTTAGATCTAATGCCTTTAGATACTCGTCTATCACAAAAGATCATACCTGAAAGTCCCGAGGATGAATATAGGAGAAAGGTATATTTTACCATAATTCTTTTTTAGTCTTGGATTATATTTTAATTAATGTCTTAGTAAAGATGCAATCATGCAATTGTTATGTCATAAATAATATGATTTCTTCTATTTTTAAAGAAATAATACTTCAGATTCAACTCCAAAGAGTACAAATGTTGAGCAGCAGATTAGATCAACCACTATGACTAAAAATGGTATCTTTTTTTCATTTTTGAACTTTTCATGTTCTTGTAAACGAGGATAGAATATTGATGTTGATTTTTTTTTGGCATGCGGTCGCACTGTCAAATTATGTGTAACCTTTAAGAACTTGGAAATTTAGAAACATCAAATGTTCTTGAATTATCTAAGTATCCAAAGCTAAATGATAATATAGTTATTTTGAGCCAAAACCTTGAGTTAGATGCACGCCATGTTTCTGAAGTCAATGCTGCTCACAGAATTGAGGCTATTCGATACCAGGTTGGTCACTAACTCTCTTAAAGGTAAAACAGTTCCATGGTTTCGATTTCCCTACCTTAAAACTATTGTTTGTCTGTACTAGAATTTGTCTGTTATCAAACAATTTTGGTATTGTTGTGATTCTAGAAAGTTGTTGAGCTATTTCTGCTTTTTAAAACTGCTCTTCAAAAGTTATAATTTGTTTATTTGGTAAAATAAAGCAAAAGTTGGCCACAATTCGCAAAAGGAACAAATATAGTGTTTGGTAAAATTGTGCCTTAGATCTCAAATGACCATAAGAAGCATAGATATTTTAGAGAGTAATGTTTTACTTTGTTTTGGAGAGCATAAGTTAGGTTATCAATCTGTTTATGCTTTTTATAAGTAGGACCACTTCACTAGAGAGGTAGCACGCAAGTGAAGATACATAAAAATATGGCGTTATGATAAGTATGAAATGCAAAATTAAGCTTTTAAAATCATTTCAATGTGCTTCTTCTATATCTATTCTACACAATGTTTCTTTGTAGTTGTTAATCTTGAAATATTAATGAATTGGGAAAAACGTGGGTGTTTTCTTAACACATTCTTCTTAGGTACACCATGGAGCTGCCACAATAACCATCAAGAAGCCATCAAGTTCATTTGTAAGGATTTTTTGCTAGAACTCTTTAAGAAGCATGTAGACAACTTGAGGACAAACCCTTGGGTATGTTAAGATCACAGATAAACTCATAACTTGCAGAAAACTCGTCCTATCAATCTTGATTGGAATAGTTTGTCATTTGATTTGCTACTTAAGTACTGCAGGATACGTTTGTATTACAAGATAATAAATTTTGCTGGCTTGAGCGAATGTCAATTGATCCATTAGCTGATTATCGTATGTCTCCCAAAGATATTACGTCTCCTACAGTTGGTTGTGATCATCAATGGCGCCATCAACATGGTACACTCAATTGCAATCTCAACTCTTTATCACAACTTCACACAACTAACCAACAAGTGCACTGGGTCGTCCAAGTAATAAACCTTACGCGAGTAAGGGTCGATCCCACGGAGATTGTTGGTATGAAGCAAGCTTTGGTCATCTTGTAAATCTCAGTCATTCAAATGGTTATGGAGGATTAATGATTAAAAGATAAATAAAACATAAAATAAAGATAGAGATACTTATGTAATTAATTGGTGAGAATTTCAGATAAGCGTATGAAGATGCTTTGTCCCTTCCGTTTCTCTGCTTTCCTACTGTTTTCATCTTATCCTTCTTACTCCTTTCCATGGCAAGCTGTATGTTGGGCATCACTGTTGTCAGTGGCTACAGTCCCGTCCTCTCAGTGAAAATGTTCAACGCGCTCTACCACAGCACGACTATTCATCTGTCGGTTCTCGATCATGTCGGAATAGAATCCAGTGATTCTTTTGCGTCTGTCACTAACGCCCCACAATCGCGAGTTTGAAGCTCGTCACAGTCATTCAATTCCTGAATCCTACTCAGAATAGCACAGACAAGGTTTAGACCTTTCGAATTCTCAAGAATGGCCGCCAATGGATTCTAGCTTATACCACGAAGATTCTGATTAAGGAATCCAAGAGATATCCACTCAAGCCTTGTTTGCATGTAGAACGGAAGTGGTTGTCAGCATGCATTCATAAGTGAGAATGATGATGAGCGTCACATAATCATCACATTCATCAAGTTCTTGGGTGCGAATGAATATCTTAGAACAAGAATAAGCTGAATTGAATGGAAAACAGTAGTAATTGCATTGATACTCGAGGTACAGCAGAGCTCCACACCTTAATCTATGGTGTGTAGAAACTCCACCGTTGAAAATACATAAGAACAAGGTCTAGGCAAGGCCGAGAGGCCAGCCCCCATGATCTAAGAACTAGACGTCCAAAGATGAAAATACAATAGCAGAAGGTCCTATTTATAGAGAACTAGTAGCTTAGGGTTTACAAAAATGAGTAAATGATGTAAAAATCCACTTCCGGGCCTACTTGGTGTGTGCTTGGGCTGAGCATTGAAGCTTTCATGTGTAGAGACTTTTCTTGGAGTTAAACGCCAGCTTTTGTGCTAGTTTGGGCATTTAACTCCAGCTTTTGTGCCAGTTCCGGCGTTAAATGCCGGGAATTCTTGAGCTGATTTGGAACGCCGGTTTGGGCTATCAAATCTCGGGAAAAGTATGGACTATTATATATTGCTGGAAAGCCCTGGATGTCTACTTTCCAACGCAATTGAGAGCGCGCCAATTGGGTTTCTGTAGCTCCAGAAAATTCACTTAGAGTGTAGGAAGGTCAGAATCCAACAACATCTGCAGCCCTTTTCAGCCTCTGAATCAGATTTTTGCTCAGGTCCCTCAATTTCAGCCAGAAAATATCTGAAATCACAGAAAAACACACAAACTCATAGTAAAGTCCAGAAAAGTGAATTTTAATTAAAAACTAATAAAAATATAATAAAAACATACTAAAACATACTAAAAACATACTAAAAATAATGCCAAAAAGCGTATAAATTATCCGCTCATCACCTCTCTCCGTCACACATTGATTCCTACAACTTATGCTATACTTAGGTGTTAATTTTTGCTAGCTTTAAGGTTAGTGATAATTAAGTACTCTATTTTTACCTACGATAGATTTACTTACTTTATTTCCCAATCTTTATTGTTTGATGGTTATATATTTTAAATTTATTTTTTTAATTAGGATATAAAATATCTATTAAAGGGATATGGACAATTCTAGAAATAGAAAATGGATGCAATGTGATAGAATTAGTGAAGAGTATCTAGAGGGATTAGAAAAGTTTTTAGACCATGCCTTTTGTCATAATAATAGAGAACCAATTGTTTATCCCTGTCAAAATTATCAAAATTACCAGAATCTAAAAACATTGAATATACATTGTTGAAATGTGAGCAAAATGCCTTTCAATTTGAATATATGATGCATGTGCATCATTAGTACTTTTTCTTGTTTAATTTCATTTATATTTCAATAATTTTTTTTCTTTTTAGTTATAAACTCATAAATTAGCAAAGAATATATTTAATGCATTGAATATGTTTTAGGAGATTTTAAAGATGAACCAAGCAAAACAAGATCAAAGAAGAATAAACAGAGCCAAGGACATACTTCAAAGAGAACACACTTTGAGAAAAAGGGTACACTTTGAATGGGCACGCTTTTGGAAGCTTTGCTATGCATTGCAAGAGAAGTGGCATGCAACAGCAATCGTGCGTACGCATCACAACATGTTCGTACTCAAAGGTATGGTTTCGGTATCTGCTACATAATATGTAATGTTTTGTAAAAGTTAAGCTAGTTGCCTTAAGATAGAATTGAATGATTGAGTGTGTGATATGTGATTATTTGTATGTGAAATTTTTATGTTTGGTGATTGATAAATGAATTCTTGATGGTTTAGAATTTATCTAATGGAGTTTCGTTGTAAAGTATAGTTTCCAAATCAATCAATAATCCTTTCATACAAAAATATTGGTTGTCACAATTAACAATCCCCAATAAGAATTAACCGAAGTATTTAGACTCCATTAGATAAATTATAAACCGTCAAGAATTCGTTCATCAAAATGGCGCCGTTGCCGGGGAGTTGCAATGGTGTTATATTATTGGCTATTGTGAATATGTGAATATATTTGTCTTTTTCTTGTTTGTTGGTTTTTGTTAGGTTTAAGACTTTGTTCTCATTTTTACTAGTTTTTGTTTTTATTTGCTATTATGAATTCTCATCCTCACTCTGGCTGAGTTTGGCTCAAATTATGTTGTAGGAAATGGGAGCTACAATAACAATATGCATCAAGGATGGAACAATCAAAGGTGGGAGGAGCCTCAAAGGATTGATCACCCTTCTTGGCAACAACAACCTCCGGATTCTTATGGATATAACTATCATCCTAATGCATATCAATCTAATGGATGTGGTGACCCTTATTGTGATTGTCAACAACCACCACCACATGCCTATGAACCACCCCGTCAACATGATTTTGAACCACCTTACTCACAAGCCCCCTACCACCAAACACCTCATTATGACCCTAATTCCTATCCACCATACCAATCACCTTATGAACCATATGAACCACACATGGAACCACCACCATTCCAACACAATTACTCTCAAGAACCACCTCAATATACACCACCTCTATACCCTTACCAAGATGAACCAACTTCCAATTATGAAACCTTCCTCCCAAACAATGAACCCTCTCTTCCACCATCACCTCCCGATGAAGCCCCCACGCAGGAATTGAGAGATCTTGAATCTCATATCCAAGGGCAACAAGAAGGAATGGAAAAGGAGTTTAAGGAGCTAGGAGCCAAGATGGCTATCCTGGTGGAAGCCGTTAGCAATATGGCCTCCTCCCGACTAAGCCTAAGCAACCAAGGCACTCCCATTAACGAATATGGAAAAGCAACCAAGGAGCATAGTGAGAGAGTGAGTTTAGAGCTTCAAGGTGAAGAAGAAGAGTTGAAGAAAGAATTTCCACAAGGGGAGGAAGATGAAACTATTAAGCCGGAAGGAGTGGTTGAAGACCTAGGAGATGTTGGAAGTCCATGGGAATGTAGCATTAGAGAGCCCTCTTCCGAGATACTTGATGTCGATGTTGAGGAGGGTGTACAACTTCCAAAGCATATTATGATTGAAGACTTTGAAGAGGTTGATCAAGAGATGGATTCAATCATTGAGGAGTTCCTATCTACAATTGAATCCTCTCCCGTTGGGCTTGAATTTGAGGTCAAAGAAGAAGATGCACAATCTCTCATGCCTTTAGTGAGCAATAAAGAAGAAATTGAATTGGAAGCAAGCCACCAAGAGGAAGAGGTTGAAGTTGAGGTAAGTTGTAAAGAGGTGGAGGTAGTTAAGAAAGAGCACAAGGGAATGGAACTTATAAGATCATTAGGACTATCCCTTCCTAAGTCACCATCCAACACAACATTCAAGTGGGTAAAATTCTTATCCCTAAGCTTTAATTTCTCACTTGAATATGGTTTGCTTGAGACGGATGGACAACTTAGAGCTCTTTGTGGAGTCAAGAGTAGGAGATAATTGGTTAGTGGGTGGAAATGCCAATCAAGGTTCCCTATGGTTGGAAGCTTAAAGTCTAAGTGCAATGGTTGGTATAGTTCTCAACTAAAGGGGTCTCGGAACATGCTTTGGTGTTTACTTGAGAATTTGAATCACTTGCTACCCAAATGGAATTGTATTTATCAACTTGAAGATGGGTGTGGAAATAAGATTTGGGATCCGGGTATATATGAGGATCTACTTTGGGAACCCTTAGCTTGTGAAGGACTCCATCAAGATTTGGTGAAACTTATTGGAAATCTTGGAGCACAATAGAGAACCAAGCATTGGTGGGTGTTCCAAGATGAGTTCAAGCATAAGCCACCATGACAAGGAGCTTCCCAAATGTCCAACTTAAGGACTTAAAATAAAAATGCTAGGTGGGAGACACCCCACCATGGTAAACTCTTTCCACTCTCTTTTAGATTTGGGTAATAAGTGATTGGAGTTGCCATTGTAGGTAGTTTTTGTTATTTTCTATACTCTTTTACATTTTGCTTTGATTGATTGGTTGTTGACGTGGCAGAAATTGGCAGATTAAGAATTATTCAGAAAAATAGCGTTGCAAGTACAGGTCTTAACCAGCAAAAATCCACTTGTCAATTTAGAAAAGAGTTGTCACAAATTTTTGAAATAAAATACTGGGAATATGAGTCACAGGTCGTCTCCCAACGAGTTGCAGAAAGATGTGCTATTTTATAAATCAGAGGTTTTCCAAAATGGTTTCGAGTTTGATAATCAGGAAATTAAATCAGAGAATTTATGTAATTTAAATAAAAATCTTGACCGGGAGAAGATTAATCGGAAGTTCTATCCTTGTTGGAATTTTCTCAAGATCAATTTATAATTAGTAGTTGTTTCAACTTAGTTATCCTGCAACAAATGAAGGAAAGTCAAGTTAAAAGTCAACTTCTATTCACAAATCCTAATCCTCTCCCTTGGGAAGGGTTAGAGTTAGTGACTAACAAGCCAACCAACAACGAACCAATTACAATTGAACTCTTGAGTATTCCAAATCAAGGTTCTCCTTTTAATCAACTCCCAATCAAGTTGGGAAACTACTCCATTATCATAAATGTAGACTTCAAAAAATTAAAAGGGGAAATAAAAAGAGACATGATAAACAATAACCAAAGAGATTAATTAAAAATAAAAATAGTCTTTGTATTAATAAACTCTAAAAATAATCCAATTGTAACTCTGGACAAATTAAGGATATGAAAGAGTAGGCAAAGAGTAAGTAAACAAACTATAATGACCAGTTCCGGAGGTAGACTCTTCTCAATAACCAAAGCAAAATCTTCAAATCCTAAACTATGAATGTAAAGAAAAACCTAGAGGAAGAGGTAGAATTCTCTCTTTAGATCCAAAAACTAAGAACTATAAATTATGCGGAATGAGAATTGTTTCGTCTCTGCACGTTTCCTGGCTCTAATCTGCGTTTCTGGGCCGAAAGCTGGGTTAAAATGCAGCCCAAAATCCACGCCAGCGTTTGCTGTAAATTCTGCAGATCGCGCACGTTACACGACCGCATCGTCCACGCGTTTGCGTCGTCCAGTGTTTTTCCGTGCCACGCGTGTGCATCGTCCACACATTCGCATCACTCGTGCAGCTTCCAATCCACACGTTCGCGTCAGGCATGCGAGCGCGTTGCTGTGATTTTCTCCATTTCGCGTGGTCGCGTGAGCCATGCGTCCGCGTCGCTTCTCGCTGGTCATCTCCTCAATTTCTTGTGTTCCTTATATTTTTGTAAGCTTCCTCTCCATTCTCTAAGCCATTCCTGCCCTATGAAGCCTGAAACACTTAACACACAGATCACGACATCGAATGGTATAAAGGAGGATAAAAATATACAATTAAAAGATCTTTAGGAAGCAAGTTTTCAATCATAGAATAATTTTAGGAAGGAATTGTAAATACATGAAAATCATATGAATAAGTGGATAGAAGACTTGATAAAACCACTCAATTAAACACAATATAAATCATAAAAAAATGGTTTATCAGTTGTCTCTTAGTTTGTTTCGATTAGTTTAGTTGTTGTTGAATTGCATTTTTGTTGTAGTATAAGTTTTGTTTTTAGTGTATTTGAAAATTTTTCAAAAACCAAAAAGATTTGTTATTAAATTTGAATTTTGGTTGCTTTAGAATGTTTATAGGTTAGGAGGGTGTTAAATTCTATTTTTATGCTTCTTTAAAAAAAGGGCATCGGCGCGCAAGCACGCTATGCATGCGCGCGCCGGTGTGGTTTAACAACTCCTAGTGCTAAAACCCGAGAGTTGTGCCCACTTTATGCCCAATTTGTGCCAGGCGATCCGCGCGTAAGCATGCATTGCGCGCGCGCGCAGATTGTTTCTGCTGAATCCGCGCACAAGCACGCATGGCGCGAGCGCACGGATTGTCCATGCTGCATCCGCGCATAAGCACGCATGGCGCGCACGCGCGGATTTTCACCCTGTTTTTCTCCTTCCTCCTTTCCCTTTCTTTCTTCTTTTCTTCTTCTTTCTTTCTATTTTTTTTATTTTTTTCTTCTTCCTCTCTTGAAAAAAAATATATATTTCTAAACAAAAAAATTAAAATAAAATAAAAATAAATAAATAAAAAACTAATATAAAAAAATTCTATTCTTCCATTTTCTTTTATTGCATTTGCTTATTTTCATTCATTGCATTTTAATTTTATTTTCATAGCTTGTTCTTATTTTTCTTTCTAAGTTTCTTATTTTAATAATAGTGTTGAATTCTCTTACTCAATTGTTGAGAATTTCTTGGTTAATCTTGGTGCTTTGTGACTTGTTTGGAATTAATTGTAATATTTGCTCTACACACAAGATTAGTGCTTTAGTCCTTCCTGACTCATGATTCCTTGTTTCTATACCTCATCATCATTGAGTTAGGATGGGACCAATTACTCTCATGCCTATCACTAATCTTGTTTGTGTCAATTATTGATTAAGCTTGATGCAACATGCTCTTTATGTTATTCACTTATGCTTTGACTTTCCTCTTGCATCAAGTATTAATTGATATGCCCTTTGCCTATATTGTTTTCTCACTTACATGCGTAGCTAACATGTGGTAAGAACCTTACTCTCATTTGGCATTAGCCCTCGCCTATGTTCTACTTGCTTTGATACCTTTGATGTAAGCTTAGTTATCTTTCTTTCTCTTTCCTTTTAGGTTGGCCACCAAGAAGGAAATGATTGAAAAGCTTCAAATGGGGCAACAAACAAGTTCACCCGAATAACCCTTTGAAAAAACTCATCAATTGTAGCTACCCATCCACCTTGCTCTTCTTTGCATGCACCGAGGACGGTGCAAATTTCTAAGTGTGGGGAGGTCGTCCGACCGACCTCCATGGGTAACAACTTCCTTTTTCAACACCAATTTTTTTATTAGTTAGTTGTTGCATTGTATGATAGGTTGCATGTTAGTTATAATTTGTATATATTCTATCACTTTTTTTTTATGTTAGGACTACTTGGTTAGGGTGATGATTTCTTTTCCAAGAAACTTTTTTAGGGCACCCTACCAATTTGAAATTTTTTTTTGTGATAAACTTGCTTGAAGAATGTATTTTGGAACATGGTTTTTGAGCTAAGAACACAAGCATGTGAGTTTTGAGCCTAATTGTGTGGTTACATCTTATAACCACTTATTTTCATTCTTGTGT
The DNA here is from genome assembly GCF_000817695.3 of Arachis duranensis. Lineage (NCBI taxonomy): Eukaryota > Viridiplantae > Streptophyta > Magnoliopsida > Fabales > Fabaceae > Arachis > Arachis duranensis. The sequence continues at coordinate 48,195,933 of NC_029776.3, read as the reverse complement.
GCATTGTTCTCTTTCTATGATTGTAATCTTTGATTTGTTTGATTCTTTATGTCTATTATTCCATGTATACATGCATTTATATGATTGAGGCCATCATTTCATTTAGCTCACTTACCCAAATAGCCAACCTTTCATCAACCATTGTTAGCCAAATTTGAGCCTATCTAATCCCTTTTGTTCTTAATTTTAGCACATCACTACCCCTAAGTGAAAAATAAAAAATGTCCTTAATTTGGATCTTTGATTACCTTAGGCTAGTGAGGGTGTGTATCATTTGGGTATGGGAAATTTGGGACGTTGGTTGAGGTAAAAGTGTAATTTTTATTTTTGTTAAAAATATTGGGAATTGGGTACATATTCATGCACTATATGTAAACCATATGCATCGATACGTTTGTATATACTTTTGAAAAAACAAAAAAAGTGAAAAACCATTGGCAGCATTCTTGAGATCCGGAAAGTCTAAACCTTGTCTGTGGTATTCCGAGTAGGATCTGGGATGGGATGACTGTGACGAGCTTCAAACTCGCGATTGTAGGGCGTGGTGACAGACGCAAAAGGATAGTAAATCCTATTCCTACACGATCGAGAACCAATAGCTGATTAGTGATGAACGAATTCTTGATGGTTTAGAATTTATCTAAAGGAGTCTCGTTGTAAAGTATAGTTTCCAAACCAATCAATAATCCTTTCATACAAAAATTTGGTTGTCACATGTACAAACCCCAAATAAGAATTAACCGGAGTATTTGGACTCCGGGTCGCCTCACGAGGAATCGAAATGAAGTGTTCAATTATTGGCTATAAAAACACAAGGGGTTTGATTTTGTATTTTTGCAAGAAAATAAATGGCAAGAAAGTAAAAGGGTAAGAACCAATAAAGAAAGGGTAAACAACTCTTGGCTAAGACATGAGAAATTGGGATCACTATCCTTGTCAACAACCCAAATATCGATAATTATGAGGTACCAATCCATTATGTCTACTTCCCAAAAGCCTTAAGTATGTAAGATCTACTCCTAAGCTTGACGTACGTCAAATAGATTTGATCACATCAACACATAAGGTCTAACCTCACTACTAATTAACCTAGTAGTAGGCTAGTGTCAATGGGTATCAAATTGATTACCAAGGGTTCTCAAATCACCAATTAATTATACCCAATGACTCAAGGTCACTCAATTCCCTTAGCCTAGGCCAAGAGTAAAGGAAACTACTCAAAAACTAAAGGAAACATTTCATCAAACACTTAGAGTGCAAGAGAAGTAAACATCATCAAATGCAAGAATTAATAAAAGCTACAACTAACAAGAGCAATAGATCATCAATTAACAATGAAGATAAGCATAAAAGAGACATAGGAACATGAAATTTCATTAGAAGAAATCAAGATCCAACAATGGTTCATAAACATAAAAGAGAGAAAAATAAGAAATTAACACTACAAATCATGAGAATGAAAGAGTAGAATCATGAAATTAGAAAGAAAACAAGATGAAAACATGAGATTGAACATAGATCTATGAGAGATTAACCTAAACCTAACCTAATTCTAGAGAGAAGAGGGAGCTTCTCTCTCTAGAAACTAACGTACATGATGCTATACTACCAAACAATTGCTCCCCCCTTGCCCAAGCTTGAATTCTGCATGAAATAGCATTGGAAATGAGTTGGGTTGGGCCCAAAGTGCTTCAGAAATTGCTGGGGGCGATTTCGCTTTAGTGGGCCACGAGCAGAATCGGTGCGTGCGTGCCCCTATACGCGTAGCAACATATGGCAAATTTTATATCATTTCGAAGCCCCGGATGTTAGCTTTCCAACGCAACTGAAACTGTCTCATTTGGACCTCTGTTGCTCAAGTTATGGTCGATTGAGTGCCAGAAGGTCAGGCTTGGTAGCTTTACGGTTCATTCATTTCTTCATGAGTTCTCCCACGTGCATGCTTTTCTCCTCACTTCTTCCATCTAATACTTGCCTTATGAACCTGAAATTACTCAACAAACATATCAAGGTATCGAATGGAATTAAAGTGAATTAAATTTAGCTATTTTAGGGCCTAAAAATCATGTTTTCACATTTAAGCAGAAATCAAGGGAGAGTTACAAAATCATGCTAATTCATTGAATAAATATGAGAAAAGGTGATAAAATCCCCCAAAATAAGCACAAGATAAACCACAAAATTGGGGTTTATCAAATCTCCCCATACTTAAACCAAGCATGTCCTCATGCTAAGAATAAAGAAGGACAAGAAAAGGGTATGAACATTTATTCAATGCAAAGAAACTATATGCACATATCTATATGAATGCAACTAAATGCAATATGACTCTATCTACTTGGTTAAAAGTAAATCAATACCCAAGAGCATGTATGAACAAGTTGGGCTAAGATCATATGATGAATCATGAATCCTACCAATTCAAATATAAAAATGAGGTTCAAATAAACTTGCAAGAAGAAAGCTCATGAAAGCCGGGAACAAGGAATTGAGCATCGAACCCTCACCGGAAGTGTATCCGCTCTTGTCACTCAAGTATATAGGTTCAATTCACTCAATTCTCTTCTACTCATGCTTTCCATGATTTGTTTTTCATCTAACAATCAACATTTATTCAATGCATGCATACATTCATCAAGAAGACTTGTTCATAGGTTGTAATGTGGCTAGGGTCAAGGTAGGATGCATATGGTCAAGTGAGCTTGAAATTGAATCTTTGATTAACCTAAGCTCTCACCAAACACATAGAACAACCTATACAATTCTAATACACAACCTAGCTACCCATGATTCCCACTTTTTTTTCACATACTCATGCATTCTCTTTAATACACATTCCATATGCATTGATTTTTATTGAACTTTACTTTGGGGATATTTTTGTCCCCTTTTTATTTCTTTTTCTCTTTATATAATATATATATATATATATATATATATTGCTTTATCATTTTTTCACATTTTTTTTTGTTTTTTCAAAAGTATATACAAATGTATCAATGCATATGGTTTTACATATAGTGCATGAATATGTACCCAATTCCTAATATTTTCAACAAAAATAAAAATTACACTTTTACCTCAATCAATGTCCCAAGTTTCCCATACCCAAATGATACACACCCTCACTAGCCTAAGCTAATCAAAGATCCAAATTAAGGACATTTATTATTTTTCGCTTAGGGGTACTGATGTGCTAACATTAAGAACAAAAGGGATTAAATATGATCAAATTTGGCTAACAATGGTTGATGAAAGGTAGGCTATTTGGGTAAGTGAGCTAAATGAAATGATGGCCTCAATCATATAAATGCGTGTCTACATGAAATAATGGACATAAAGAATCAAACAAATCAAAGATTACAATCATAGAAAGAGAACAATGCACACAAGAATGGAAAATAAGTGGTTATAAGATGTAACTACGCAATTAGGCTCAAAACTCACATGCTTGTATTCTTAGCTCAAAACCATGTTCCAAAATAAATTCTTCAAGCAAGTTTAACAAATTTTTTTTTCAAATTGGTAGGGTGCCCCAAAACAATTTTTTCTTGGAAAAGAAATCATCACCCTAACCAAGTAGTCCTAACATAAAAAGAAATGATAGAATATATAAAAATTATAACTAACATGCAACCTATCATGCAATGCAACAACTAACTAACAAAAAAAATTGGTGTTAAAAAAGGAAGTTGTTACCCATGGAGATCGGTCAGACGACCTCCCCACACTTAAAAATTTGCACCATCCTCGGTGTATGCAAAGAAGAGCAAGGTGGACGGGTAGCTACAATTGATGAGCTCCTTCAAAAGGTTGTGCGGGTAAACTTGTTTATTGCCCCATTTGAAGCTTTTTCATTCACTTCGTTCTTGGTGGCCAACCTCAAAGGAGAGAAAAAGAAAGAAAATTAAGCCTACAACAAAGATAGCAAAGCATATAGAACATAGGCGGGGGCTATTGCCAAATAAGAGTAAGGTTCTCACCATATGGTAGCTACAACATGTGAGTGAGAAAACAATGTATGCTAAGGCATATTAACTAATACTTGATGCAAAGGTAAAGTCAAAGCATGAAGAGCACTCAAAAAGCATCAAGTTTAAACAAGAAAGGGTGGGTCATGAAAGACATGTAAGCTCATATCAATGCACAAAGGATACATGGATCATCAAGGTTAAGCATTGCTTTAAAAGTTTCATCACCCAACAATAACAAACAAGTCAAGAGGCACCAAAATAATGCAAGAAATTCTCAACAATTGAGTAGGAAAATGCAACACCATTATTGAAAGAAGAGACTTAAAAAAAACTGAAAACAGGCTATGGAAACAAGATTGAAATGTAAAGAATAGAAGTATACGAATGCGATAAACAAAAGAAAATGGCAGAGGAGAAAAAAACTCTTTTTTTTACCGGCGGGGACGCGTCATGCACGCTTACGCGCCGATGCGCAGTTTGGCAGAAGGACGCGTACGCACCAGGTGCGCGCACGCGTGGGTTGCAGGCACAGAATAGGCACAAAATGGGTATAACTCTCTGGAACATGTACCAGGAGGGCAGGTGGCGCTATCGGCACGCACGCGCACAATGTGCGTGCGTGCGTATTGCGAGATTAGCTTCATGGACGTGTACGCGCCAGGTGCGCGTATGCGCGGATTGGTTTGTGCCTCAGGCATGGAGCTGGCACAGTGTAGGCACAACTCTCAGGTCAATGTATGGAGGGATAAAATTTTTGCATCCATGCGTACGCGTACATGGCGCGTCCACGTGGATGGTCGAAAATTCTTGAGGCGCGCGTACGCACCAGGTGCGCGCACGTACGGGTTGATGCTCTATTTTTCAAAATTTTTCATGTTCTTGCACCAATCCAAGCATTCCAAACCTCCAAACAGCTACCCAAACACCATAAAACCTTATTTAATCTACTAAACTACCAATTATACACAACAAACTCAACAAAACATGAAATTAAACTAATTACCAATATGTACAAAAGGAAAAAATGAAAAGAATTTACCATGGTGGGGTGTCTCCCACCTAGCACTTTTGTTTATTGTCTTTAAGTTGGACTTTTGGGGAGCTCCTCTCAAGGTGGCTTGTGCTTGAATCTATCCTTGAACATCCACCAATACTTGAATCTCCAATAAGCTTTAGTCTTCAAAGATAATAACTCCAAGCCTTGATGGAGTTCCACACAAGCCATGGGCTCCCAAATTTAATTCTCCTTGTGCAATCCGGGATCCTACACTTTGTTTTTGACACCCATCTTCAAATTGATCATTATGATTCCAATTGGGTGGCAAGGCTTGTGAATTCTTAATTAGACCTCCAAGCATTCCCCTAGACCCATGCAATTTAGCTTTACACCAACCATTGCTATTCAACTTTGAGCATGCAACCATCATGAACTTAGAGTCATGTTTCCAACCACTACACAACTCTCTCTCTTACTCCTAACTCCACAAAGGGCTCTAAGTTGCCCATCATTTTCAATCAAACCATATTCAAGTGGGGAAGTAAAGATTAGAGATAAGAATTTTACCCATTTGAATGTTGTGTAGGATGGTGACTTAGGAAGGGTAGTCCCAATGATCTTGTAAGCTCCACTCCCTTGTATTCTTCCTTGATTAGCTCCACCTCTTTACAACTTTCCTCAACTTCAACCTCTTTCTCTCTGTGGCTCTCTTCCAATTCAATTCCTTCTTCATTGCTCACCAAGGGTATGGAAGGTGGGGTATCTTCTTCCTTACCCTCTATGTCAAGCCCAATAGGAGAGGATTCAATTGTAGATAGGAAATCCTCAATGATTGAATCGATCTCTTGATCAACCTCTTCAAAGTCTTCAATCATAATATGCTTTGGAGGTTGTACACCATCCTCAACATCGACATCAAGTATCTCAGAAGAGGGCTCTCTAATGCTACGTTCCCATGGACTTCCAACATCTCCTAGGTCTTCAACCACCCCTTCCGGCTCAATTGTTTCAGTTTTGTTGAGAGTCAAGATCTCTTAGTTCTTGCATGAAGGCTTCATCGAGGGGTGGTGGTGGAAGAGATGGTTCATTGTTTGAGGAGAAAGCATTATAGTTGGAAGGTGGTTCATTTTGGTAAGGGTATGGAGATGGTGTGGAGGTGGTTATTGGGAGTAGTTGTGTTGGAATTGTGGTGGTTCTATGTATGGTTCATATGTCTCATAAGGTAGTTGGTATGGTGGATAAGGATTAGGGTCATAATGAGGTGTTTGGTGGTATGGGGCTTGTGAGTAAGGTGGTTCAAAATCATGTTGAGAGGGTGGTTCATAGACATGTGGTGGTGGTTGTTGACAATCACAATAAGGGTCACCACATCCATTAGATTGATATACATTAGGATGAGAGTTATACCCATAAGAATCTGGAGGTTGTTGTTGCTAAGAAGGGTGATCAATCCTTTGAGACTCCTCCCGCCTTTGATTGTTCCATCCTTGATGCATATTGTCATTGTAGCTCCCATTTCTTACAACATAATTTGAGCTAAACTCATAGCCAAAGTCGTGAGAATTCATAATAGCAAGAGGAAACAAAAACTAACAAAAATGAGAAACAAAGTCCTAAACCTAACAAAAACCAACAAACAAGAAAAAGACAAACATATTCACATATTCACAATAGACAATAATGTAACATCATTGCAAGTTTGCAACTCCCTGGCAATAGCGTCATTTTGATGAACGAATTCTTGATGGTTTAGAATTTATCTAATGGAGTCTCGTTGTAAAGTATAGTTTCCAAACCAATCAATAATCCTTTCATACAGAAATTTGGTTGTCACATGTACAAACCCCAAATAAGAATTAACCGGAGTATTTGGACTCTGGGTCGTCTCACAAGGAATCGCAATGAAGTGTTCAATTATTGGCTATAAAAATGCAAGGGGTTTGATTTTGTATTTTTGCAAGAAAATAAATGGCAAGAAAGTAAAAGGGTAAGAACTAATAAAGAAAGGGTAAACAACTCTTGGCTAAGACATGAGAAATTGGGATCACTATCCTTGTCAACAACCCAAATATCGATAATTATGAGGTACCAATCCATTAGGTCTACTTCCCAAAAGCCTTAACTACGTAAGATCTACTCCTAAGCTTGAAGTATGTCAAATAGATTTGATCACATCAACCCATAAGGTCTAACCTCACTACTAATTAACCTAGTAGTAGGCTAGTGTCAATGGGTATCAAATTGATCATCAAGAGTTCTCAAATTACCAATTTATTATACCCAATGACTCAAGGTCACTCAATTTCCTTAGCCTAGGCCAAGAGTAAAGGAAAAATTTTATCAAACACTTAGAGTGCAAGAGAAGTAAACATCATCAAATGCAAGAATTAATAAAAGCTACAACTAACAAGAGCAACAGATCATCAATTAACAATGAAGATAAGCATAAAAGAGACATAGGAACAATGTTTCATAAGCATAAAAGAGAGAAAAATGAGAAATTTACACTACAAATCATGAGAATGAAAGAGTAGAAGCATGAAATTAGAAAGAAAACAAGATGAAAACATGAGATTGAACATAGATCTATGACAGATTAACCTAAACCTAACCTAATTCTAGAGAGAAGAAGGAGCTTCTCTCTCTAGAAACTAACCTACATGATGCTATACTACCAAAAAATTTCTCCCCCATTGTCCAAGCTTGAACTCTGCATGAAATAGCATTAGAAATGAGTTGGGTTCGGCCCAAAGTACTTCAGAAATCGCTGGGGGCGATTTCACTTTAGTGGGCCACGAGCAGCATCGGCGTCCACGTGTACATGGTGCGTGCGCTCCCCTATACGCGAAGCAACATATGGAAAATTTTATTCTTTTCTATGCCCCGGATGTTAGCTTTCTAACGGAACTGGAACCGCCTCATTTAGACCTATGTAGCTCAAGTTATGGTCGATTGAGTGCCAGGAGGTCAGGCTTGACAGCTTTACGATTCCTTCATTTCTTCATGAGTTCTCCCACTTACATGCTTTTCTCCTCACTTCTTCCATCCAATACTTTCTTTATGAACATGAAATTACTCAACAAACATATCAAGGTATCGAATGGAATTAAAGTGAGTTAAATTTAGCTATTTTAGGGCCTAAAAAGCATGTTTTCACATTTAAGCACAAATCAAGGGATAGTTACAAAACCATGCTAATTCATTGAATAAATGTGAGAAAAGGTGATAAAATCCCCCAAAACAAGCACAAGATAAACCACAAAATTGGGGTTTATCAATTAGCCATGCGGAAAATCATAGAGGACCATTTTCACTGAGAGGACGGAAAGTAGCCATTGACAATGGTGACACCCAACATACAGCTTGCCATAGAAGGAACAACGCATCTCCATACCCTTATCTGAAATTCCCACCAATGAATTACATAAGCATCTCTATCTTCATTTTACGTTTTATTTATCTTTTAATTATTAAAACTCCATAACCATTTGAATCCACCTGACTGAGATTTACAAGGTGACCATAGCTTGCTTCAAGCCGACAATCTCCGTGGGATCGACCCTTACTCACGTAAGGTTTATTACTTGGACGACCCAGTGCACTTGCTGGTTAGTTGTGCGAAGTTATGAAAAAGAGTGATATTACAATTGTGCGTACCAAGCTGTTGGCGCCATTGAGATCACAATTTTGTGCACCAAGTTTTTAGCGCCATTGTCGGGGATTGTTCGAGTTTGGACAACATACGGTTCATCTTGTTGCTCAGATTAGGTAATTTTCTTCTTCTTTCAACCTTTATTTTATTTTCAAAAAGTTTTCAAAAATCTTTCAAAATTTTTTCTTCTTTTTCGTTTTTTCCAAAATAATTTTCGAAAAATCCAAAAAAATTAATAAAATCATAAAATCAAAAATATTTTGTGCTTCTTGTTTGAGTCTAGTGTCAAACTTTAAGTTTGGTGTCAATTGCATTTTTTTAATTTTCCAAAAATTTTCAAAAAATTCATGCATTGCATTCTTCATGATCTTCAAGTTGTTCTTGGTAAGTCTTCTTGTTTGATCTTTATATTTTATTATTTTGTGTCTTTTCTTATTTTTCATATGCATTTTTGAATTCTTAGTGTCTAAATATTAAAAATTTCTAAGTTGGTGTCTTGCAGGTTTTTCTTTTCTTGAAAATTTTTCAAAAATAAGTTCTTGATGTTCATCATGATCTTCAAAGTGTTCTTGGAGTTCATCTTGACATTCATACTGTTCTTGTATGCATTAGTTGTTTTGATTCATGATTTTTGTGTTTTGCTTCATTTTGTGGTTTTTCTCTTTCCTCATTAATTCAAAAATAAAAAAATATATTTCCCTTATTTTATTCATAAATTTCGAAATCTTTGGGTTGACTTAGTCAAAAATTTTTAAAATAAGTTGTTTCTTGTTAGTCAAGCCAAGATTTCAATTTTAAAAATCTTATCTTTTCAAATCTTTTTCAAAAATAAAATCTTTTTCATTTTTTTATTTATTTTCGAAATTTTTAAAAATTGTTTTTCAAAATTTTTTTCTTAATTTTATTTCATAATTTTCAAAAACTTTACTAACAACTAATGTGATTGATTCAAAAATTTGAAGTTTGTTATTTTCTTATTAAGAAAGGTTCAATCTTGAAATTCTAGAATCATATCTTATAGTTTCTTGTAAGTCAAGTGATCAATTTTAATTTTAAAAATCAAATCTTTTTAATTTTCTTTTCAAATCTTTTTCAAAATATCTTTTTAATCATATCTTTTCAATCATGTCTTCTTCAAATCATATCTTTCTCAAACTTTAATTTCAAAATCTTTTCTAACTTCTTATCTTTTCAAAATTGATTTTCAAATCTTTCTCAACTAACTAATTGACATTTTATTTGTTTTACTATTTCTTATCTTTTTCAAAACCACCTAACTACTTTTCTCTCTCTAATTTTCAAAAATTCCTCACCCTTTTTCAAAATTCTTTTTAATTAACTAATTGTTTTAAATTTTAAATTTTAATTTTATTTCTTCTCTTAATTTTCGAAAATCACTAACCTTTTTTCAAAAATAATTTTCGAAAACTCCTCTCTCTCATCTCCTTCTATTTATTTATTTAATTACTAACACTTCTCTTCTACTCATAATTCAAACCCGCTTCTCTTCTCTCTCTGTGTTCGAATTTTTCCTCATCTATCCTTCTTCTCTTCCACTCACATAAAGGAATCTCTATACTGTGACATAGAGGATTCCTCTTCTTTTCTGTTCTGTTCTTTTTTATATAAGCAGGAGCAAGGACAAGGACATTATTGTTGAAGCAGATCCTGAACCTGAAAGGACTCTGAAGAAGAAGCTAAGAGAAGCTAAGAGAAGCTAATTCACAACAATCTAAAGAAAACCTTACAAAAAATCTCAAAAAAGAAAGAGACATGGTCGAAGCCAATAACAATGGTGGAGGCGCAAGGAAGATGCTTGGTGACTTTACTGCACCAAATTCCAACTTCCATGGAAGAAGCATCTCAATCCCTGCAATTGGAGCAAACAATTTTGAGCTAAAGCCTCAATTAGTTTCTCTGATGCAACAGAATTGTAAGTTTCATGGACTTCCATCAGAAGATCTTTTTCAGTTCTTAATAGAATTCTTGCAGATATGTGATACTGTTAAGACTAATGGAGTTGATCCTGAGGTCTATAAGCTTATGCTTTTCCCTTTTGCTGTAAGAGACAGAGCTAGAACATGGTTGGACTCTCAACCTAGAGATAACCTAAACTCTTGGGATAAGCTGGTCATGGCTTTCTTAGCCAAGTTCTTTCCACCTCAAAAGCTTAGCAAGCTTATAGTGGATGTTCAAACCTTCAGACAGAAAGAAGGTGAATCCCTATATGAAGCTTGGGAGATATACAAGCAACTAACCAAAAAGTGTCCTTCTGATATGCTTTCAGAATGGACCATCTTGGATATATTCTGCAGGTGGATCTATTCACCTAAAGAAAATGCCTGCAGAAGCTCAGGAATTCATTGACATGGTTGCAAATAACCAGCTCATATACACTTCTGAAAGGAATCCTATGAGTAATAGGACGCCTCAGAGGAAGGGAGTTCTTGAAATTGATGTTCTGAATGCCATATTGGCTCAGAACAAAATATTGACTCAGCAAGTCAATATGATTTCTCAGAGTATGAATGGATTGCAAAATGCATCCAACAGTACTAAAGAAGTATCTTCTGAAGAAGAAGCCTATGATCCTGAGAACCCTGCAATGGCAGAGGTGAATTACATGGGTGAAGCCTATGGAAACACCTATAATCCCTCATGGAGAAATCATCCAAATTTCTCATGGAAAGATCAACAAAAGCCTCAACAAGGCTTTAATAATGGTGAAAGAAACAGGTTTAGCAATAGCAAGCCTTTTCCATCATCCTCTCAGCAACAGACAGAGAATTCTGAGCAGAGCCCCTCTAGCTTAGCAAACATAGTCTCTGATCTATCTAAGGCCACTCTCAGTTTCATGAATGAAACAAGGTCCTCCATTAGAAATTTGGAGGCACAAGTGGGCCAGTTGAGTAAAAAGAGTCACTGAAACTCCTCCTGGTACTCTCCCAAGCAATACAGAAGAGAACCCAAAAAGAGAGTGCAAGGCCATAACCTTATTTGGTGTGGCCAAACCTAGAGAGGAGGGGGAGGATGTGAATCCCAGTGAGGAAGACCTCATGGGACGTCCTCTAGACAAAAAGGAGTTCCCATTTGAGGAGCCTAAGGAATCTGAGGCTCATCTAGAGACCATTGAGATTCTATTGAATCTACTTCTGCCATTCATGAGCTCTGATAACTATTTCTCCTCTGAAGAGGATGAAGATATTACTGAAGAGCAAGTTGCTAAGTACCTTGGAGCAATCATGAAGCTGAATGCCAAGTTATTTGGTAATGAGACTTGGGTGGATGAACCCCCCTTGCTCACCAATTAACTGAATGACTTGGTTAGGCAGACATTACCTCAAAAGAAACAGGATTCAGGTAAATTCTTAATTCCCGATATCATAGGCACTATGACCTTTGAGAAGGCTCTATGTGACCTGGGATCAGCCATAAACTTAATGCCACTATCTGTAATGGAGAAATTGAAAATTTTTGAGGTACAGGCTACCAAATTCTCATTAGAGATGGCAGATAAATCCATGAAAAATGCTTATGGACAGGTAGAGGACGTGCTAGTAAAGGTCAAAGGCCTTTACATCCCTGCTGATTTCATAATCCTAGACACTGGGAAGGATGAGGATGAATCCATCATCCTTGGAAGACCCTTCCTAGCCACAGTAAAATCTGTGATTGATGTGGACAGAGGAGAGTTGATCCTTCAATTGAATGAGGACTACCTTGTGTTTAAAACTCAAGGATCTCCCTCTGTAACCATGGAGAGGAAGCAAGGAAAGCTTCTCTCAATGCAGAGTCAAACAAAGCCCCCACAGTTAAACTCTAAGTTTGGTGTTAGGAGGCCACAACCAAACTCTAAGTTTGGTGTTGAACCCCCACATTCAAACTCTAAGTTTGGTGTTGGGAGGTCCAAACAATGCTCTAAACATCTTTGAGGCTCAATGAGAGCTCACTATCAAGCTATTGACATTAAAGAAGCACTTATTGGGAGGTAACCCAATTTTATTTATCTATGTTATTTTCATTTTTTTAGATTGATGATCATGTGGAGTCACAAAAGCAACTGCAAAAATCAAAGAAAAATAAAAAATAGCATTAAAAATAGCAAACCCTGGAAAAGCAACTTACTGGCATTTAAACACCAGTAGGGTTAGCAGAATGGGCGTTTAACACCCAGTCTGGCACCTTTCTGGGTGTTAAATGCCAGAAAGAAGCACCAGACTGGCGTTAAACGCCAGAAAGAAGCAACAATCTGGCATTAAATGCCAGAAACATGTTGCAGCATAGCGTTTAATGCCAGGAAAGGAATAAAAGCTGTCGTTTAACACCAGCAACAAGCAGCAATCTAGCGTTAAACACCAGGATTGCACTGTAAGGGTGTTTACACGCCTAATGGGAGTAGGGATGATAAATTCTTGACCCATAAGGATCTGTGGACCCCACAGAATCCCCACTTACCCTCCCACAACACTCTTCCCCAAATACCCCTCACCAATCAACTCATTCACTCTTCCTCATCACCTCTTCACCAATGACCTCCATATCTCTTCCCCAAAAACCCCACCTACCTCACTTTCAAATTCAAACACCTTTCCCCCCTCTTGGACGAACCACCTATCTCCCTCTATCTCCTCCATTTTCTTCTTCTTCCCTTTCTTTCTTTCTTCTTTTGCTCGAGGACGAGCAAATATTTTAAGTTTGGTGTGGTAAAAGCATTGCTTTTTATTTTTCCATAACTATTTATGGCACCTAAGGCCGGAGAAACCTCTAGAAAGAGGAAAGGAAAGGCAAAAGCTTCCACCTCCGAGTCATGGGAGATGGAGAGATTCATCTCAAAGGTCCATCAAGACCACTTCTATGAAGTTGTGGCCAAGAAGAAGGTGATCCCTAAGGTCCCTTTCATGCTCAAGAAAAATGAGTATCTGGAGATCCGACATGAAATCCGAATAAGAGGTTGGGAAGTTCTCACCAACCCCATTCAACAAGTCGGAATCTTAATGGTTCAAGAGTTCTATGCCAATGCATGGATCACCAGGAACCATGATCAAAGTGTGAACCCGGATCCAAAGAATTGGCTTACAATGGTTCGGGAGAAATACTTAGATTTCAGTCCAAAAAATGTAAGGTTGGCGTTCAACTTGCCAATGATGCAAGAAAACGCA
>NC_029776.3:48180187-48180543 GCF_000817695.3 Arachis duranensis | reverse complement strand
CAATCATTGAATCCTACTCAGAATACCACAGACAAGGTTTAGACCTTCCGGATTCTCTTGAATGCCGCCATCAATTCTAGCTTATACCACGAAAATTCCGATTAAGGGATCCAAGAGATAAACATTCAAGCCTTGTTTGCTTGTAGAACAGAAGTGGTTGTCAGGCACTCGTTCATAAGTGAGAATGATGATGAGTGTTACATAATCATCACATTCATCATGTTCTTGGGTGCAAATGAATATCTTAGAACAAGAATAAGCTGAATTGAATAGAAGAATAATAGTAATTGCATTAATACTCGAGGTACAATAGAGCTCCACACCTTAATCTATGGTGTGTAGAAACTCCACCGTTG
>NC_029776.3:48179505-48180016 GCF_000817695.3 Arachis duranensis | reverse complement strand
AACTAGTAGCCTAGGGTTTACAGAGATGAGTAAATGACATAAAAATCCTCTTCCGGGCCCACTTGGTGTGTGCTTGGGCTGAGCATTGAAGCATTTTCGTGTAGATACTTCTCTTGGAGTTAAACGCCAGCTTTTGCGCCAGTTTGGGCATTTAACTCCCATTCTTGTGCCAGTTCCGGCGTTTAACGCAGGGTAGTTTTGAGCTGATTTGGAACGCCGGTTTGGGCCATCAAATCTCAGAGAAAGTATAGACTATTATACATTGCTGGAAAGCCAGGATGTCTACTTTCCAACGCCGTTAAGAGCGCGCCAATTGGCCTTCTGCAGCTCCAGAAAATCCACTTCGAGTACAGGGAGGTCAGATTCCAACAGCATCTGCAGTCCTTTTTAGTCTCTGAATCAGATTTTTGCTCAAGTCCCTCAATTTCAGCCAGAAAATACCTGAAATCACAGAAAAACACACAAACTCATAGTAAAGTCCAGAAAAGTGAATTTTAACTAAAAACTAATA
>NC_029776.3:48179034-48179385 GCF_000817695.3 Arachis duranensis | reverse complement strand
GTATAAATTATCCGCTCATCACAACACCAAACTTAAATTGTTGCTTGTCCTCAAGCAACTGAGAATCAAATAAGATAAAAATAAGAGAATATACAATGGATTCCAGAAACATCTATGAAGATCAGTATTAATTAGATGAGCGGGGCTTTTAGCTTTTTGCCTCTGAACAGTTTTGGCATCTCACTCTATCCTTTGAAAATCAGAATGATTGGCTTCTTTAGGAACTCAGAATCCAGATAGTGTCATTGATTCTCCTAGTTAAGTATGATGATTCTTGAACACAGCTACTTATTGAGTCTTGGCCGTGGCCCAAAGCACTCTGTCTTCCAGTATTACCACCGGATACATACA
>NC_029776.3:48175169-48176631 GCF_000817695.3 Arachis duranensis | reverse complement strand
GAAGAGAAATATGGGATTTGATAGGTGAAGGGTTTTTGGGGAAGAGGTGTTGAGGTGATTGGTGAATGGGTGAAGAAGAGAGAGAGTGGTGGGGTAGGTGGGGATCCTGTGGGATCCACAGATCCTGAGGTGTCAAGGAAAGGTCATCCCTGCACCAAGTGGCGAGCAAAATTGCTCCCTGTGCCAATTCTGGCGTTAAACGCCGGGCTGGTGCCCATTTCTGGCGTTTAACGCCAACTTTTTGCCCTTTCCTGGCGTTTAATGCCAGTCTAGTGCCCCTTTCTAGCGTTAAACGCCCAGAATGGTGCCAGACTGGGCGTTAAACGCCCATCTGCTAGCCTTACTGGCGTTTAAATGCCAGCAAGTTCTCCTCCAGGGTGTGCTATTTTTCTTTCTGTTTTTCTTTCTGTTTTTGCTTTTTCAATTGATTTTGTGACTTCTCATGATCATCAACCTACAGAAAATATAAAATAACAAAAGAGAATAGATAAATATAATAAGATTGGGTTGCCTTCCAACAAGCGCTTCTTTAATGTCATTAGCTTGACAGTGGGCTCTCATGGAGCCTCACAGATACTCAGAGCAATGTTGGAACCTCCCAACACCAAACTTAGAGTTTGAATGTGGGGGTTCAACACCAAACTTAGAAGTTGGTTGTGGCCTCCCAACACCAAACTTAGAGTTTGACTGTGGGGGCTCTGTTTGACTCTGTTTTGAGAGAAGCTCTTCATGCTTCCTCTCCATGGTGACAGAGGGATATCCCTGAACCTTGAACACAAGGGATTCACTTGAATGATCAATTCTTCTCTGTCCACATCAATCACAACCTTTGCTGTGGTTAGGA
Source organism: Arachis duranensis (assembly GCF_000817695.3). NCBI lineage: Eukaryota > Viridiplantae > Streptophyta > Magnoliopsida > Fabales > Fabaceae > Arachis > Arachis duranensis. Next base: position 48,175,787 of record NC_029776.3, on the reverse strand, counting down.
AGGGTCTGCCAAGGATGATGGATTCATCCATGCACTTCCCAGTCTCTAGGACTATGAAATCAGCAGGGATGTAATGGTCTTCAACTTTTACCAGAACATCCTCTACAAGTCCATAGGCCTATTTTCTTGAATTGTCTGCCATCTCTAGTGAGATTCTTGCAGCTTGTACCTTAAAAATCCCTAGCCTCTCCATTACAGAGAGAGGCATAGGGTTTATACTTGACCCTAGGTCACACAGGGCCTTCTCAAAGGTTATGGTGCCTATGGTACAAGGTATTGAGAACTTCCTAGGATCCTGCCTCTTTTGAGGTAATCGATTCCCATGGTTCCTCATTAGGGAACTCATTGGAGGCCAGTGGACGTCCATTGAGGTCTTCCTCAGTGGCGTTCACTGCCACTTCCTCCTTTCCAAATTCGGCCATGTTGATGGCTTTGCACTCTCCTTTTGGATTTTCTTCTGTATTGCTTGGAAGAGTACTAGGAGGGAGTTCAGTAATTTTCTTGCTCAGCTGACCCACTTGTGCCTCCAAGTTTCTAATGGAGGACCTTGTTTCAGTCATGAAACTTTGAGTCGTTTTGATTAGATCAGAGACCATGGTTGCTAAGTCAGAGGTGTTT
>NC_029776.3:48174402-48175014 GCF_000817695.3 Arachis duranensis | reverse complement strand
ATGAGAGATTTGGATGATTTCTCCATGAAGGATTATAGGTGTTTCCATAGGGTTCTCCCATGTAATTCACCTCTTCCATTGAAGGGTTCTCAGGATCATAAGCTTCTTCTTCAGATGAAGCTTCCTTAGTACTGCTTGGTGCATTTTGTATTCCAGACAGACTTTGAGAAATCATATTGACTTGCTGGGTCAATATTTTGTTCTGAGCCAATATGGCATTCAGAGTATCAATCTCAAGAACTCCTTTCTTCTGATTTGTCCCATTATTCACAAGATTCCTTTCAGAAGTGTACATGAATTGGTTATTTGCAACCATTTCAATCAGCTCTTGAGCTTCTGTAGGCGTCTTTTTCAAATGAAGAGATCCTCCAGCAGAGCTATCCAATGACATCTTGGACAGTTCAGACAGACCATCATAGAAAATACCTATGATGCTCCGTTTAGAAAGCATATCAGAGGGACGCTTTTCTGATTAATTGTTTGTATCTTTCCCAAGCTTCATAGAGGGATTCTCCTTCCTTCTGTCTAAAGGTTTGGACTTCCACTCTAAGCTTACGCAATTTTTGAGGTGGAAAGAACTTTGCCAAGAAGGCATTGACTAGCTTTTCCCAA
>NC_029776.3:48173571-48174253 GCF_000817695.3 Arachis duranensis | reverse complement strand
AACTGATGAGGATCTTCCAATGGAAGTCCATGGAACTTGCAATTCTGTTGCATTAGAGAAACTAATTGAGGCTTAAGCTCAAAGTTGTTTGCTCCAATGGCAGGGATAGAGATGCTTCTCCCATAGAAGTCGGGAGTAGGTGCAGTAAAGTCACCAGCATCTTCCTTGCATTGTTGGCATTGTTGTTGTTTTCGGCTGCCATGGGTTCTTCTTCTTTGAAGATTTCTGTTAGGTTCTCTACAGAGAATTGTGCCTTAGCTTCTCTTAGCTTTCGCTTCAAGGTCCTTTCAGGTTCAGGGTCAGCCTTAACAAGAATCCTTTTGTCTTTGCTCCTGCTCATATTAAAGAGAAGAAAACAAGGAAATATGGAATCCTCTATGTCACAGTATAGAGATTCCTTGAGGTGTCAGAGGAAAAGAAAAATAGAAGGCAAAAGTAGAAGAATTCTAACTTATCAAGAGAGATGAAGTTTGAATTGTTCATTGAGGAATAGTGTTAGTCCATAAATAGAAGGATGTGAGAAGAGGGGAAGAAATTTTCGAAAATATTAAAAAGATTTTAAAAACATTTTGAAAAACTTTAATTGATTTTCAAAAACCAAGAGTGGAAAAGAAATCAAGTGATTTTTGAAAAAGATTTTGAAATTAGAAATCAAAAAGATTTGATTGAAAACTATTTTGAA
>NC_029776.3:48172756-48173555 GCF_000817695.3 Arachis duranensis | reverse complement strand
AAAAAGATTTGATTGAAAAGATTTGATTTGAAAAAGATTTGATTTTGAAAAGATTTTGAAAACTAAAAAAAATTTGATTTGAAAACGAAATCTTCCCTCTTGTGCCATCCTGGCGTTAAACGCCCAGAATGGTGCACATTCTGGCGTGTAATGCCCAAACCACTACCCTTTTGGGCGTTAAACGCCCAACCAGGCACCCTGGCTGGCGTTTAAACGCCAGTTTGCCTTCCTTACTGGGCGTTTTGAACGCCCAGCTTTTTCTGTGTAATTCCTCTGCTGAATGTTCTGAATCTTCAATCCTCTGTATTATTGACTTGAAAAGACACAAATTAAAAATATTTTTGGATTTTTAATAATGAGGAATAATCAAAATACAACTAAGATCAAATAGACAATGCATGCAAGACACCAAACTTAGCAGTTTGTATACTGCTGACACTAACAAAATGAGAATGCATGTGAGAAACACAAAACACTCAAGTCAAGAGAATTTAAAGATCAGAGAAATGAAATCATCAAGAACATCTTGAAGATCACTTAAGACACATGAATGAATGCAAGAAGAACAGAAACATGCAATTGACACCAAACTTAACATGAGACTCTAGACTCAAACAAGAAACATAAAATATTTTTTGGTTTTTATGATTTTAAATTTTTTTGGATTTTTCGAAAATTAAGTGAAGAGAAAAAATAAAAATATCAAAATTCTTAATGAGAATTCCAGGAATCATTGCAATGCTAGTCTAAGACTCCGGTCCAGGAATTAGACATGGCTTCATAGCCAGCCAAGCTTTCA
>NC_029776.3:48114607-48171823 GCF_000817695.3 Arachis duranensis | reverse complement strand
TGAAAATACATAAGAACAAGGTCTAGGCATGGCCGTGAGGCCAGCCTCCCAATGATCTAAGATAGCATAAGAACAAAGATAGCTACCAAGATGAAAATACAATAGCAAAAGGCCCTATTTGTAGAGAACTAGTAGCCTAGGGTTTACAAAGATGAGTAAATGACATAAAAATCCACTTCCGGGCCCACTTGGTGTGTGCTTGGGCTAAGCATTGAAGCATTTTCGTATAGAGACTTTTCTTGGAGTTAAACGCCAGCTTTTGTGCCAGTTTGGGCGTTTAACTCCCATTCTTGTGCCAGTTCCGGCGTTTAACGCCGGGCAGTTTTGAGCTGATTTAGAACGCCGGTTTGGGCCATCAAATCTCGGGCAAAGTATGGACTATTATACATTGCTGAAAAGCCCAGGATGTCTACTTTCCAACGCCATTAAGAGCGCGCCAATTGGGCTTCTGTAGCTCCAGAAAATCCACTTCGAGTGCAGGGAGGTCAGATTCCAACAGCATCTGCAGTCCTTTTTAGTCTCTGAATCAGATTTTTGCTCAAGTCCCTCAATTTCAGCCAGAAAATACCTGAAATCATAGAAAAACACACAAACTCATAGTAAAGTCCAGAAAAGTGAATTTTAACTAAAAAATAACTAAAACATACTAAAAACATACTAAAAACAATGCCAAAAAGCGTATAAATTATCCGCTCATCAGTCATGAAGGTCCAAGTGAAAAGCTTGAGACTGAGTGCTTAAAGTCATGATCCAAGGCAAAAAGAGTGTGCTCAAGAACCCTGGACACCTCTAACTGGGGACTTTAGCAAAGCTGAGTCACAATCTGAAAAGGTTCACCCAGTTATGTGTCTGTGGTGGCATTTATGTATCCGGTGGTAATACTGGAAAACAAAGTGTTTAGGGCCACGACCAAGACTCGTAAAGTAGCTGTGTTCAAGAATCAACATACTAAACTAGCAGAGTCAATAACACTATCCAAAATTCTAAGTTCTTATAGATGCCAATCATTCTAAATTTCAAACGATAAAGTGAGATGCCAAAACTGTTCAGAAGCAAAAAGATACTAGCCCCGCTCATCTAATTGGGACTAAGCTTCATTGATATTGTGGGATTCATTGTATATTATCTTCTTTTTATCCAAATTTGGTTTCAGTTGCTTGGGGACAAGCAACAATTTAAGTTTGGTGTTGTGATGAGCGGATAATTTATACGCTTTTTGGCATTGTTTTTACATAGTTTTTAGTATGATTTAGTAAGTTTTTAGTATATTTTCTGTGATTTCAGGTATTTTCTGGCTGAAATTGAGGGACCTGAGCAAAAATCTGTCAGAGGCTAACAAAGGACTGCTGATGTTGTTGGATTCTGATCTCCCTGCACTCGAAATGGAATTTTTGGAGCTATAGGAGTCCAAATGGCGCGCTCTCAATTGCGTTGGAAAGTAGACATCCAGGCTTTCCAGCAACATATAATAGTCTGTACTTTGCCTGAGTTTAGATGACGTAAACGGGCATTTAACGCCAGCTTTCTATCCTATTCTGGTGTTAAATGCTAGAAACAAGCTGCAAAGCAGAGTTAAATGCTAGAAATAAGTTACAAACTGGCGTTTAACTCCAAGGAATACCTCTACACATGAAAGCTTCAATTCTCAGCCCAAGCACACACCAAGTGGGCCTGAAAGTGGATTTCTGCATCATTTACTCATTTCTTTAACCCTAGTAACTAGTTTAGTATAAATAGAACTTTTTACTATTGTATTAGATATCTTGGTATCTATCTTTGATCAGTTTATGTGATCTTAGACATTGGTGGCTGGCCTCACGGCCATGCTTGAACCTTTATCACTTATGTATTTTCAACGGTGGAGTTTCTACACACCATAGATTAAGGTGTGGAGCTCTGCTGTTCCTCAAGTATTAATGCAATTACTACTGTTTTCTATTCAATTCATGCTTATTCTTATTCTAAGATATTCATTCACACTTCAATTTGATGAATGTGATGATCCGTGACACTCATTACCATTCTCACTTATGAATGTGTGCCTGACAAACACTTCCGTTCTACCTGCAAAAGCTAGAGTGTGTATCTCTTGGATTCCTGATCCATGCGTTTGATTCCCTCTCCTGACAACAGAGCCTTCAATTCCTTGAGATCAGAGTCTTCGTGGTATAAGCTAGAATCCATTGGCAGCATTCTTGAGATCCGGAAAGTCTAAACCTTGTCTGTGATATTCCGAGTAGGATCTGGGATGGGATGACTGTGATGAGCTTCAAACTCACAACTGTAGGGCGTGGTGACAGACGCAAAAGTATAGTAAATCCTATTCCTACACGATCAAGAACCAACAGCTGATTAGCCATCCGGAAAATCGTAGAGGACCATTTTCACTGACAGGATGGGAAGTAGCCATTGACAACGGTGACACCCAACATACAGCTTGCCATAGAAAGGAGTATGAAGGATTGGATGAAGGCAGTAGGAAAGCAGAGATTCAGAAGGAACAACGCATCTCCATAGGCTTATCTAAAATTTCCACCAATGAATTACATAAGTATCTCTATCTTCATTTTATGTTTTATTTATCTTTTAATTATTAAAACTCCATAACCATTTGAATCCGCCTGACTGAGATTTACAAGGAGACCATAGCTTGCTTCAAGCCGACAATCTCCGTGGGATCGACCCTTACTCACGTAAGGTTTATTATTTGGACGACCCAGTGCACTTGCTGGTTAGTTGTGCGAACTTATGAAAAAGAGTGATATTACAATTGTGTGTACCAAGCTGTTGGCGCCATTGAGATCACAATTTCGTGCACCAATGCACACCCAAACAATACACACAAATACAAATGATGCATGTCTGCCCTATGGCCAATGAGCTCATCTGTTAATTTTACAGCCAAATCCGACATGTCCAGTAGCTAATCCTGGATGGTTCCAACGTGCATGTATCTACCAAGAGGAATTTTATATCTTTATGGAGGAACGTCTGAAAAGGTATAAGTGTTTGGCCACATCTTGCGATGAAGGTTCAACAGAATCTCAAATCTCAACTTGGAGCAAGTGGAGCTGACCCACTGCATCTATCTAGGAAAATTCGTGACTCAGATAAATTTTTAAATCACATATCATTCTCAACCAGGAGCAAGTGGGGGCGAACCACTACATCTATCCCAGGAGACTCAAACCATAATCCGGAGCAAGTGGAATCACAACACTGCATCTACCCAGGAAATTATACTTCACCACATCCCGGAGAAAATGAAATCACACACTGCATCTACCAACGCAGGTACACTTCATCAGACTCAGTCTCATTATCTCTTTCATCCTCAGTAAAAATCAATCATAATCATTTCTCATTACCACAATCATTCGCATCTTATCTCCTTTTAGAAACAATTCAAATTTTTTTCTCTTTCATAAAACTCCTGTTCACCAAATCAGAATTCTCAAATTGACCTCAAAAATCTATTCTTCAATTCTGTTTGAAATCCTCAAAAGTATAACTTTTAGATTTGAAATAATTTCTTAAAGCTTCATTTCAACTTCATTCTCAAATCATAATTATTTTCTTAATAAATCAAACTAAAAAAAAAACTCTTTTTGCAATAAATCGAACCCAAATCATAACTCTTTTCTTAATAAGTCAAGCTCAAAACAAAATTATTTTCTCAAAAAATTAAACTCAAAATATAATACTTTTCTTAATAAATCAAACTCAAAACATAATTCCTTTCTTAATAAATAAAACTCAAAACATAATTCCTTTCTGAATTTAAAACATGACTCTTTCTGTAATAAATCGAAATTAAATAATATAATTCTTGAATCAAATTTTCTTTTAAATAATGTAACACCGGGTTACCCTAAGCATTACCTTTAGCCGTAAAGCAAAGGATAACAAAGTGCCACGACAGTTATAAGCTTATAATATATAATATATTTAGAAGAAAATAGTAATACTAGAAGCCCGATGAAGGAATAAAAAATTCAAGAATAGTATAAAGCGGATTTACAAAACGGAGAGCATAAATACCAAAAAGAGGACTAGTCGCAGCCTGCAGAGTTTAGGCCGGCTAATCAAATTGAATACAACAGAGTTTTAAAGTTTAGAACAGTAACAACATATCCCTCAAAGTTTTTCAGAAATACAGCCTCTAAAGCAACAACGTTAAATATAGAAAAAGTGAGAGTACTACAACAAAAGTAAAAATGAAAGAAAACTTAAGGGAGACCATACTCTGCTCTGTTACCACATCTGCAAACTCCCCATGGTGGGTTGCAACCTGCATCTGAAAAACAACAACAAAGTATGGAATGAGAACCGGAGGTTCTTAGTATGGTTACAGTGCCCAATATATAAGATGTAAGGTTCTGGGACGCCAAAGGCAATCCTAGAACTTCACATCGAAAATGAATATTCAAGCTTAACAAAAATAAATAACTTAAGCCATAAACCATAAACAGGGTTATCTAAACTTAAGGGATTACTAACTAAACTAGTCACCGCTGTCCCACAGCCTTCACCAACCTACCCTCTGTGCGATTCCCTCGCCATTGCATACCTAACCTCCTCAGCACCAGACAATCAAGATAATGCAAGCAAGTAAAATACAGGTAGTATTCATATATAACAAGTAATTCAAGAAGCAAGTAGGCATATTATACAACTAGGCAAACTCAAGTAATCAAACCAAACAAGTACATAAGAGATACATATGATTAATGTCTATCCTATTGGCTCGTGATATCACTTGTCGGTCCATAAATGCCAATCTGACACATCCTTTCGGATGTAGCTTTTCTGCCACTCCCACGGATATAGTACCGGGCACACTCTACTGACCCACGGATATAGTGTCGGGCACACTTTATTAACCCACAGATATAGTGTCAGGCACACTCGCATGCGTAACCCAAGGATATAGTGCATGGCACACTCTTGCAGCAGAAAAGGTTATTATCATAATTTATTCCCAGGGATATAGTGCCCTGCACACTATCATGCTTAACCCAAGGATATAGTGTCTCCCAAACTCTCCACATTCAACAAGATCATCATTCTTCTCTGAGTTCTCATCGTACTTAACCCGAGAATATAGTGCCTGGCACACTCTCAACATTCAACAAGATCATTATTCCTTTTTGAGTTATCCTCATACTTAACCCAAGGATATAGTTCCTAGCATACTCTCAACATTCAACAAGTTCATCATTCCTTTCTGAGTCCTCAACTCATCATAACCATCATCCATTTTCCATTTTCTCAAATTTACTATCAACTATCATCACCTCTCAAGTCTTCTTCGTCATCCCCAACATAGTATTCTGCTCGCTCAACCAAAACTTCAGCACCCTAAACCTCCATTTTCTAAACTCATAACCAAAAATTCCCCTTTTTAATTAACTTATTGTTTTCTCCCTTGATTTAAGATCCTAAAACTGGCAAAATGGTTTTTAAACAAGTGTTTCAGAAGTTTACAAGCTTGTCGGGAAGGTAAAATAGTTAAAAGCAAGGTTTTCTTTGAAAAACAGCGCAATGTGCGTACGCATAGGGCTGTGCGCACGCACGCCCAGGAGGATTTTCAAGATGTGTGCGTACGCATAGGAGTGTGCGTACGCACAGAGAGTAAAAATTTTTCACTCTGTGTATACGCACAGATACGTGCGAATGCCCTTAACAGAATGCACCTTCCAGTGTGTGCATGCGCACCAAAGTGTGCGTGAGCACACCAACCAAAAATCACAAATTCTGCAACATTACAGAATTCAGATTTCTGGCACCAACTTCCGACGATCATATCTTTCTCTAGAAAATTTTGATTTCTACAAAATCTATACCATTTTAAAGCTCTTTAAATTATCTTTAATTTGGTACAAAAATCATTCAATTTCAAAAACTGTAGCTCAACATATGATCTGTCAAAGTTCACCAAAAATTTATTTTTACCCAAAAATCTCTAAACCTCAATTTTACCAAAACTCCTAATTCAAAACCAAACTAATCACAACCCAAACAATACCAAAACAACATAAAAGTCCATACCATTCCTCTCCCAACTCAACCATCCATAATATCCCAATTACACCATTCACTACGATCAAAATCCTTAATCAATAACATCTAAAACCATCATAAACACTCATAATCATCATCAACCAACAACAACATCCACAACTACTACAAATCCTCATCAATTTCAATAATCATCACCAAATAATATCTAACATTACCCAAATCTATCAAAATGTTTATTCCTCACATTAACCTCATAAAACTCACATCTTTCACCAATTGTCATCAACATTAATATTCATACTCCTCATCAATTAAGCTCAACATTAGCAATCATTATCAACATTCACATTACCACAATCAACATACACACTCATCAACATCAACCAACATTATAATATATCATTAACACCAATAACCCTCATACCCCTTATTAAGATCCCACTTGTCATCAATATCATCAAACCCTCATTAACAACAATAAACAACAACCTTCATCGTCAACTTCCATACAACTTATCATCAAACATCAATTTTACATACAATTAAATATACACCCAAATATTCAATCCTATCTTAAGGTCAACTAGCCTAAGTGACTAGAAACATTACATATTATATAAAGGAAACCGAAACCATACCTTGGTCGATTCTCAATAAGCACAAAACACCACTTTGAGTCCAAACATGCTTCCAAAAAGCCATGCCAACTCCAACAAGCACCAACGCTCAAACTAACATCATATAACATACAAACATCAAACCTAGGGTTCATAAAAATAACTAAACACAAGGATTTAGTGAAACCTTACCATACCCAATGAGATTAGGGGTAAAATTCAATAATTACCCGCTACTAGCGATCACCTAAACAAGCAAAACCAGAAAAACTACTCAAAAATCAAACCTAAAAATGCAGGAACTCTAGGGCTAGAAACTAGAGCTAGAGTTTCAAAATCTTACCAGCAAAACCTAGATAGAAATGAAGAGCTCGTCGAGAGCTTCATGTGGGCATAAACAGCTCGTTAATCGGAGCTCCGTAGCTTAAGTTATGGCTTGAACAAGGAGAAGGTGAATGGTGTCATCCCCCTTCTCTTCTCTTCTCTTCACCATCAGCGCCGCCCACTCTCTCTTTAGCTTAAAAATGAGCTAAATGCTCATTAAATGGCCTTATATATGTTGGGCCTTGGACTCGATTTAGGTCCGGTCCAACCCGTCAGCGATTTAGGTCCGTTTGGCCCACTTTGGGTAAAAACCTTTAAGATTAGCGCCTGATTTTCAATTCTAAAATTGTTTTTGTCTTTTCAAAATAATAAACAAATTTTTCAAAATCTTATTGTTCTCAAAACACGGTACCGGACAGTCTAGAACCGGTACTGCCGGCTTAAGTACTGGTACACATTTTTACAAAAATCTTTCGCAAAAGATACATTTTTCAACTCAGAAAAATTTATCGAAATCAAATTTCACATTTATATTTCAAATTAAAACTTCTAAATTTTGAATATACTCTGAGAACTTAAAAATTATTTTATTACAGTGGTTAAGCCGATTATTACAAATAACGCTTCAAACAAAGTCTCAAAGTTTTATAAAAATTTCGTCAGCATCTCCTCTAAAATTCGGAGTTTGTCACCCTTCAAGGGTTCCAACAACCAAACTAAACACCTCTCAGTCATTCTAATCATTTCCAATAAATTGTTATCTTAACAACTCTAACTCAACTCAAGGAAATCAATAATACCCCAAAATTTGAACAACAAATCCAGTGAATCACAATAATTCAACCTCCATTATCGATACGGGTTTAAATGCTCAATAATCATTATATCACAATTCAAAATCCAATTTAATCAATCGATAAACCAATCATTTATCTAAGACAACTCAGTTCAATCCATAACATTCATATAATCACCAAAAAATATATCATTTGCATCAATATCGATTTATAGCAGTTCTTGAAAATAAAATAAGTTTAAGAAAAGTGCCCTTACCTCGATCGCAACTCAACTACGTGACAGAATTCCTTTTTCTCTCGGCTCACAACAACGACAGCCGCAAGCACATCTCCAAACCACTTCTACAACAACAATGGCAACTTTTATCGCAACATGTAATAACCGAAGGTCAACCCTATAGAATAATGCCACAAAAACCTGAGCAACATATAACAGAACAGCAATCAAAAGAGTTTTTCAAGAAAAACAACTTACCATAGAAAGAAAGGAACCAAGAATAAAGAAGTGGCAGCTCTGACGGTGATTCTGGCGACACCCGCATCATACCCGGTGACCAGGATGGTTGTGAAGCAGCTCCAACATCCGCAGGTAGCTCAACGGCAAACTCCATCCGCAACAACGACCACCGTAGCGACAACACCCCTCCTCACCGTCACCTCCTTTCTTCCTGGCATTTAACACCCGTGGCGGACTCACCCATCGGTGGAGATAAACGCAACAATGACGATGGGTTGCAATAGCTCAACGGCGGCAGTCCTCCCTCCTCCTCACTTTAAATTTTTCTCTCTTTCTTCGCAGATCGGTTTTCTTGACAGCGGCTCATGGATGAATCGACAGCGACGTGAGCTTGGGGCTCTATAGACTGGACGGCGCCCTGAAGCAGCTCGTCGGTGAGCTCCAGGCGGCGATGGGACACGAACAACCTCCTTCTCCCCGTGGGCTCTCTCTCTTCATGCGAACCTTCCCTTCTCGGTGACTCAGTAGCGCCAACACTTCCTCCCTTCCAGCTCAGCGACGATGGCGAAGGCAATGGCAGTGGGTGGCGGCGGTAAGGAGGGAAAATGTGAGGGAGAGTGAGTGTGTAATAGAGTTAGGGTTAGGCTTTATGTAGATAATTGGGGATTTTGGGATCTGATAGAATAAAATATTAATAAAAATAAAAAGAGTAGAGCAATAATTTAAAACTAACTTAAATACAAAACAATTATCTTTGAAAATACCATTTTATTATCGACTTGTAAATTTATTTTCAAATAAATACTAATTCAATAAAATTTAGAGATAATTAAATTAATTCCCTTTTATTTATAAAATAATGTTCAAAAGCTTAATATTCAAATCAAAGCACATAAAATTTTCATTATTTTTCAATTATTGAACTTCTAAAAAGTTTTCTCAACTTATACATAAAAATATTTGAAAATACAATCTTAAATAAATAAATTAAATCATAAATATCTTATTATTTATTTTTTAAAAATTCGGGGTCTTACAATTTGAATTTGTGACTGTGTAATAAAGCTTCATATTTGTGAAATTCTGCATAAGAAATCTAGGACATGGACTGATATTCAAAGAATTATTATGGAGGATCTTAAAAATCTATATAACTAAGAAGCAGCAACCAAAAGAAAAGAAAAAGAAAAAGAAAAAGAAAAAGAAAAACAAAGAACAAAGAACAAAGCTCAAGTACCAATGACTAAGCAGGATGAAAAGAAACAAAACTAAAAGAACGCCTTCCTAGTTAAATGCTTATGGTGTGACTATGTCAAGGAAAGAGGCTTGAGAAAGTAAATTCGAGGGGTATTTTAACACCCAATACCTTGAACCAATTAGGTCGGGAATCGATAGAAAACTCATTTAACAAGGCCACCTTGAGATAAAACACTCAGAGTCAAGGCTAAGTGAAACTATTCCAGAAATATGAGAATAAAGAATGTTGTCTTCAAGGTGAAAATATACAAAGAGACTTCCATATTGACATCCAAATAAAATTCCTAAGCTCCAAGGTCTTCAAATATAAAGGATAACAAGTATTAGAGCTCATGCATGTGCACATAATTGAGTTTACCTTATTCACATATCACTTCACTCATTACAAGATTTCAGGCAATGCTTCAACTCAATTCAATCAAGAGCACACTTATTGCATAGCCCTAAGTAAGACTTTAAGTTTGGTGTTGTGATGCATGAGCATCATTAGTACTTTTTCTTTGATATTTCATATAGAAAATTAATAAATCTTGCTTGATAATGAAGTGTTCCAATGATTAATTTGAATATTACTTTGAGTACCTTGATTTAATGATTGTTGCAGGAAGTGTTAAAGAAAAGGCACAATAAAAAAGTCAACACAAAGGAATTTCCAAAGGACTTGTGTTAAACAAGAAAGACTTGGAGCTTGAAGACAAAAGAAGCGTGTGACACGCCAAGAATGAGCCAGTTGCACACCAGGGAAGATGGACCTCCAACTTCAAGCAAGAGTAGCCTATTGCATGCCAAAACACAAGGGGCATGTGCTTCATACACACCTTTGAGGCGCTAGAGGGAAGCACACATAAGACCTAGTGTGTTGCACGCCAGGAAAGAAAACCTCCCAGGTCACACTAAAAGGGACGTGTCACATGCCACAGCTAGGAGACGTGTCCCTAGCACATGCCCTTGATGAAGCATTCAAAGACAAGCCACAATAAGTGGCGTGTTGCACGTCAGGGAGAGGAAGCGTGTCTCCCACACACGCCTTTGAAGCACACAAAGCCAAGGAAGGAAGCCTGTCACATGGCAAGCTAAGGAAGAGTGTACATGCGACATGCCAAGCACCAAGCACACAAGGCCAGGTTAAATGAAGCGTGTGACAAGCCAAATATGAGGCGTGTTGCATGCCAAGATTGAGGCCCACTTTCACCCCAGTTTGAGGGTGTGTTGCGCACCAAGTTTGCTCCTCCAACTTCACCCAATTGTGTGGTGTGTTGCATGCCAAAATCAAGGGGAGTGTGTTGTGGACACGCCTTTGACCCCTCTTGTCAACGGGCGTGTAACACACTGCATTCCCAAGTGTAGCACGCTAAGATCCCCTTCAAGCGATTCCAAATTCACTCCAAGCGAAGCCCACAATCCACAATCAATCAAAGGCCAAAGGACCCATTAGCAAGCAAGCTTCATGACTAGTAATAGTTAGTTTGAAATTCAAAATTTGATGTAATTTGAATTTAATTTGAATTTCATTTTAGGATATATAGCTATAAAAGCCCATCGAGCATACTTTGATATGGGGCCCTCTGCTGTACACTTCTTCACACACTTTTCTCATTCATTTTGAATTCTAGCTCTATATCATGAGTCCATTAAAGGGAGGAGCTCTATGGAATTCTAATGGATTAATAATTTTTCTCTTCTTCTAAATCTCTGCATTGTTGTTCTAAGAGAGAGTTTTCGTTGTTTATCATAAAGATTCAATTCAATTGGAAAATAGCTTGAAGCTCACTTGAATTCCATGATTGAGTTGAAAAAGTAATAAGAGGAATTGAGGTTCAAAACTTCTTTCTCATAATTTTTATGATTTTAGATATGGAATTGATAAGTGACATAGGATACACCTTATCTGGATCTTGAGAATTGTGTGACTTTAAATAAGAGATTAAGCTTCACTCTTTTTATGAGCAATTGATCAAGAAATTGACAATTGATTAAGTCAAAAAAAATTGAATGATCAAGAAATTGAGGTTCAACTACTTATAATTTGCCAAAGATCTTTCTTTGCATGATTAAGAAGGAAGTGAGAATAATTGATCTTGAGGAGTCCTCATTTCCAAACCTTAACTTCTTAATTCAAATTACTCTCTCCGTCATTTACTTACTTTCCTCTAATTCAAGTTATTTACTAGCTTTCTTTCGCTTCCAGTCATTCCAGTCATTTACTGCTTTCCTTTAATTATATCAAATTATTATGCTGTTTTAATTCCTAACCTTCATTTAATTACTATCAATTAAGTTACTCTTAGTTTATTACATCAATTTACTGCTTTTCTTCTATTGCTTCATTTATTTATGTTCATTTATTTGTTTTTCTTTAATTTCATTAGTGCTTTATTTAATTGCTTTTTTTTTATTAGATCTTTACTTTCAAGTAGTTCTTTAACTTTGCATATCAACAAACCACATTTTAAATCGTTTAACTAGACTAATTAATTAATTATTATTGTTTAATCCGTTAATTCTCGTAAAAATGATAACTCACTTACTATGATATTACTTGATATGATTCGATATACTTACCAATATGTGGATTTGCTTAAATGCCCGCATCACCAGTCAGTAAAAAATCACCGATATAGTCATTGAAAATGGGTGATTTCTAGTAGTATATGATAGTTTTCTAGCTTTATACTTTATTTTATTATGGCCAATATATATATAATAAGTAGGTAAAGAAAACAAAAGAAAATCCTTACCGATAGTTAGGTAGTTTATGAACGAAAATACAAAAAAAATTATAGACATTTAGACATCTATATAGTTATTTTATTTTTAAACTATATTTTAGCGACGATTGTTACCGACGACAACAAAATATTTTTAAAAATAGTAAAATTTACCAATAATTAGTTAAAATTAATATACTTTTTTGATAGCCTAACTTCCAATAATATTAATTACCAATACCTTAGCCCCCGGTAGTAAGACTTACTGTTGACAATGCTTAATACACTACTACATGTTAGACCTTTAGTAACATTTACCTAGTAATGTTTATTAAAATATTAGTAATTATCATAAAATTAAATATTAAGTAAGATTTATACTCAAATGTTAGTAAATACATTTAATTTTTTAAAAACTTACAAAAAGTGTTGCCTATTCTCAACTAGATCTCAAAATTCAAGCAGGTGTTTTCATTTCCAGTTTTTCACTCTCGCCCTTAGTGCTCTAAAATGGTGAAACCACCTCTTCATCCTCCTCAATTTCTTGCTATGTGATGAGTTCATCTTTTTCAATATATTTTAGCTTGATTTGGATGGATTTCATCACACAAACTCACACTTAGGCACCAAAATAGCATACTTTTGTGTTTTGCCCCTAAATTGGACTTAAATATGAAAACACGCAATTTTATGCTTGAAATGAGAAATTTAATTCCACTTTTATTCCATTTGGTGCCATGATATGTTTGTTGATTACTTTGAGGTCATAGAGACAAGAATGGATAGCCAAAAATGGAAGAAAGCTTGTACAAGGGAGAACACTTGAAGAAAACAAGAAAAAGCACACACAGAAAAGTGTGCGTGCGCACAAGCAAGCATGCGCGCACACAAGAAGGAATTTGCATGTGTGCGTGCGCACAACTACCCATGCGTACACATGGAAGAACATTCAGCCAAGTGTGCATACGCACAGGACCCAACATGTGATTTCATTAATGAAGCATGTGCTGCGCGATTTCTAAGGGCTTTTGGCCCATTTTGGAAGGATTGAAGGCTAAATTGGAGTGCTATATCAAGGGAATTCAACACATATCAAGGGAGCTCACTTAGATAGTTTAATTTCATAGTATTAGGAGTAGGAGTAGTGTAGAGTAGATTGCTCTCTTAGGGTTTTAATTAGGGTTTACTTCAATTCTCAATTGTTTAGCATTCTATAGCAAGCTTTCATTTTAGATTTTGCTTCGTTCATTGTAAGTACTCTGAATCTTCTCTCTTTAATTATATCTCTTTTATTTTCATTGCTTCTTGGTTCAAGTGCTTTGTTTATATTTTCAATTTTGAGTTCTTGAAGTTTTGATTGATGAATTTACTGTTTTATGATTTATATATGCTTGATTACTTATTTGTAGTTGGTTTTGTGAATTGTTGGTTATAGTTTATTATTTCTCTTTGCAATTTCTCATGTTTTGGTTATATACCCACCAAGTGTTTGTGAAAATGTCACTTGGTAATTTTGAGTAGATTTTCCCACCTCGGCATGGGATTTGAGTTCCTAGGACATTAGAGTCATAATATCTGACATTTAGTGATAATTCTTGGGTAGTTAGTTGACTCTTGTTTTCATTAAAGCTAGCTTTTTTATCAACCAGTTTGGTAAGTTAGCTAGGACTTATGGATTAAGGTCAATCATGCTTGCTTGATTTACTCCTCGATGTTAGGATTAACTAAGCGAGATTGACTCATCATAATTATCGTAGTTGTGGTTATGGCGATGATAGGATTCCTTGGATCCTCTTATTCCCAAATCAAGGCTCTTTTATGCACATCTTAGCATTTTAACTAGTTTTGACCTTACTTCCTTTTTATTTGCTTTAATATCAATTTTGATCATTCCTTAGTTCTTTTATTGCTTGGTTCTTTTAATCTTTTTGTTCTTTGATTGCACAAAACCCCTTTGTTTCTAACATCCGAAAGAATAACACTTCCATTACATTCCTAGGGAGAACAACCCGAGGTTGAATGACTCTCGGTTTATTATTTTTATTGGAAAATACTAAACTTTGATTGAGAGGATTAATTATTGGTCTAGGCTATACTTGCAACGAAGAAACTCATATGTTGAATTGATTCTAGATCAACACTAATTTTTCTCATCAAGTTTTTGGTTCCGTTGCCGGGGAGCTAGCGTCATGAGTGCTATATTTTGGTTGTGGTAAATATGTCCATAGTGTGAATATATACTTTTGGGTTGTTCGTTTGATTTTGTTGGTAATTAGGATTTTTTTTATTTTGTTAATTGATGTCTTTGGTTTTTATCTTTAATTTTCTCTATGAGTTATCACCCTCTTGGTTTGGAGTTTAGTTGTGATCATTTTGTAGGGCTTGATAACCTCAATTTTGGATTGCATCATGGGATTGGGGCATCTATTTTAGAAGGAGCAACCTCCTCTATACTACAATGAGCAAAACCCTTCCCAATATGCATACCCAAACCAAGGATATGGTGGATTTCACTTTTATGATGCACCTCCACCACCATATACCTATGACTAATACCTCCAACATAATCCTCACTCACCACATTTTTAAACACCACACCACCACCACCATACACATTCTTACATACCACCTCTAGACACTTACCAACATGAACTACCTCCTACATATACAAAATTTCTCCCAAACTATGAACCTCATTCTTCACCCCAATGTGAAGCTTTTCCAGCCTTGACCCAAGTCCATCAAGACCTTCAAGCCTTTCTCCTAGAGCAAGAAGGATTCTGAAGGACACAAGGCACTTCATGGCTACCATAGGCGAAGCGATAAACCACTTAATCCTCATACACTCATCCGATCAAGGCATTCTTCTTGAGGAATGTGGAAGGTCAACTAGGGCTTGTAGTGAAGAGGAGAATATGGAGCCACAAGTGAAAGAGGAAGAGTTAGAGCATGAAGAAGAGGAAGAAAGTGAAGTGTTTGAACTGGAGGAGAGAAAGAGAGAATTAAGGGAGATTGATCAAGATGAGGATTCCATCATTGATGATTTTTTGTCCTCCTTGGTCAATCATCTTAATGATTCTAATGAGCCTCTTCCCCTTGAGTTTGAGAGAGACATGGAGGTAGACTTCTCACAACCTCCTTGTCATGATTTGAGTGATGGGAAAGAGGAAGTTCGTGAGGACGCAACTCCGTTCCAAGAACATATTGAGTGGATGGCAATTTCATCTATAAGTTTCATTGGCCCCCACCAATATGCTATATTGGAGACGGATTACCAATTTAAGGTCCTTCTTGGGTTGGTACATGGTGGAGGAAGAAGTAAGGGTTGCCAAAGGAGTCCAAAGCTCTTCAAGAAAGCCAATCTAAGCTTTGGGATTCAAGCATGGTGTGAAGTACAATTGGGTGATTTTCGGAGAATGTTAGGTTGCTACAAGGGTAAGTTGATAGCTTGTCCATCCGGCTTGAAGCATGAAGATCAACAAGAAGGTAAGCGGATGCCTAAAGTATGGGATCCCGGAGGACCTATAAAGTGCAAGCATGGATGGAGATTCAAGGAGGAGTGAAAACACAAGCCACCCTTACAAGAGTCTCCTCAACAAGTCCAACTTAAGGACTATAAACCAAAGTGCTAGGTGGGAGACACCCCACCATGGTAACATCTTTCTCACCCTTTCTCTTTCTTTATAGTCTTAGTTTATTGCATGTTTGCTTGTCTTAGTTAGCTTAGGATTAGTTTAATTTTGAATTTAGTAGGTTGGTTTTGGTGTGGATCATGATTTTGTGAAGTTTTGAAGGTTTGGGGTTGAGTTTGATTGAGTTGAGGTTTAATGCTTTAGATTTTGAAGAAAAATTTTTGAAAAAAATAGGGCATCTGTGCGTGCGCATCTGGGCGTGCGCACAAAACCTCTTTGTTTCGCGTTCTGTGCGTACGCACGACCTGGTGCGCACGCACACTCAAGGGTACACCTTCTGTTCGCAGTGCTCGCATGCCTTGTGTGTGCGCCCTCCCCTGTTTTCCTGCACATTGTGCGTGCGCACTACCTTGTGTGTACGCACGAACCCCTGTTTCGCACTCCCTGTGCATCCGCACAGGGCTGTCCGTCCGCACACTAACCTACAGTCCCTCTGGTGGGAGCGCTACCACAACTTGTGCGCGTGAACCCCTACCAAATTTTTTTGCTTATGTGCGCGCACACACATGATCCTTGTTTTAAAAAAAAAGTGTCATGTGCATACGCACGTGCTGGTGCGTACGCACACGTCTTGTATCCCTTTCTGTTCAGAGCATTCGCACACCATGTACGAGCGCACACCCCCCTGCTTCACCTTGTGTTCGTACGCACACATACCTGTGCGTTCGCACAAGTGCTGTTTCGGGCAAAAATTTTGTTGCACTTTTTTTTGAGCCCTAACACACTTCCACCCCCTCCACCTTTCTATTCTCTTACTTTTCCCATGTTTCTCTACTTATTTTACTTAGTTTTCATTCCATCTCTTTTTCATTTTAGTACATATATTAGTTTTAGTTTACTTGCTTGTTAATTGAATAAGTTACAAGTGTTTGTTTGATAATTGATTGGGTTGCTTGTTGCTAGAAGTTTTCACTAATGCGTTTATACTTTGCCTTAATTTACTAGTACCTAGTGGGTTTGATAATTCTTGTTTTGATTATACCACTAGGACAAATTATGTAAGTGCATTGAATTGAGTGAATTGAGTTGAAATTACTTATTCATCATGAGCTTTCATATTAAATTCATCACATGACCGATACTTGTTCCTTGTTAATGCTTTGCATTTGTTTGAGTGACTTAACTTGGTTCTTATCAAGCTTGTCACTTTTTGTAACAAGTATCTTTACCATGTGACCTTTTTCTTTAAGTTTCATGACGAATAAGGGGTTTCTGCTCATTATTGGATTGGTTATTCTTTATTGTGCTATTCTATACCAATTTTGTGCTTTCGCTTGCACAATTTCAATGTCCAATATCAAATACTCAATTCACTTTTGTGGTTACCTAGGTTCGTTTGTGCCTCATCTCTTGCTTATTCTTTGATTGCAACCTAGGCCATCTAATTGAGGAACTCATGCTTACTTTTTGATTGTGTGGATGCCATTTTAACTGGCTGTTGTGTGTGTTCCAACCGCACGCATAATTGGAATACACACATAGCTAACTTTCTATCATACTGCACCACTATGAAAACTTCCTCAATTAGATGCTTATTAGCCCCTCCCTTTACCCTTTCGTGCTATTTGCCCTATGATTCTTAATTATACTTTATCCATTCTTTTTGAGGATACGACAAAATGGCAAGGAGCTAGGAGAGGAGGAGGACACGAGGATGGAGATGCCAAGAATGCTTTGGACTTGGCAGACTCCACACAACTCAAGCCTCCGTACCCACCAACTGAAGGTGGAGCCTCATAGCCATTCTTCCCAGATTGTGTTCGTACATGGAGGACCGTGCAGCACTTAAGTGTGGGGGAGGATTCACCATTTTTGGGGCCTAAAATTTCTTTTCGAACACTTTGTATATATATATTGCATTTGCAAGGTATATATTTATAGATAGAATTTGTGATTGGATGATGTGAATAGCATCATGCTTAGTTCAATTTTGTCCTAATTGTTCATGTTAATTTTTGCAATGTTAAAAATTAGGAATAGAACTAGGAAAGATTTTGAAAAGTTTGCATCCATCACAATATACATACATATAGGAAATAATTTTGGTGAAAAATTTTTTTTCAAGAATTTAGTTTCAAGGGCATTCTATTGAATTGATTTGGAAAGCTATTTCTACACTTGCTTGAATGATTTTTATAGAACATAGAAGAGTAAAGAACAAATACGTTGTGAGATTTGAGCCTATATTGAGTGGTTAAACATTTTAACCACTATTTTTGTTCATTGTGTGTTATATCTCTTCTATGATTGTAATCTTGGTTTTGCTTAATTCTTTATTTCCAATTATTGATGTTTTGAATTGCATTGAGCATGATTGAGGCCATCTTTGATTAAAGCTTACTTTGCCCATATAGCCTACCCTTTGCATCTACCATTGTTAATCCCTTTGAGCTTTCTTAACCCCATTGTTCTTAATATTAACACATCACAACCTTAAGTAGAAAACCATAATTTACCTTGGATTGTATCCTTGGTTAGCTTAGGTCGAGGAGTGTGTTTCATTTAAGTGTGGGGGAATTTTGGAAAACATTGGTAGTGAATAAAAACATTTTTTGGGTATTTCATTGAAAATTTTGAAAAATGGGAGCATTCATGTATGAACTATTAAACCCTATGCATTTATCTTTCATTTAAAAAAACACTTCATCAATAAAAAGGGAACAAAGGTTGTCCATAAGAAAAGAAAAGTGAATAAGGAATGCATATGTGAAGTGAATGAAAAATCATACATGAATGTTTGTGAAAAAGAAATTATGAGAAGTTAGGATTGCATATCTTTATTATTGGGTTGATATAGGTTGAGTTGGATACTTAAACTAATCAAGGATTCAAATCATTTTAGTCCATTAAGCCATATCTATCCCACCTTAACCCTAACCCCATTACAACCCTAATAAGTCCTCATGATAATTGCGTTCATGCATCACTTGTTTGTTAGTTGATTGTTAGATGAAAAGCAAATCCTTGAAAGCATGATTAGAAAGAGACTTGAGTGATTAAACCCTTAGACACCGAGTGATTAGAGTGTATACACACCTAGTAAGGGTTCAATTACTCAATTCTATGTCTCCACCTTTCTTATCATGCATTCTTACAAGTTGCTTCATTTTGAAACTTGAATCAATTCTTTAGATTTTTTTATTGCATTGGATTATTTCCTTACTTTGCCCTATATGTCTATATATTTGTTTGGGAATTTGTCTGTTTGTTTCACCAGTTTCATAGGAAACTATAGATAGATATATAGATATATAGCATATACATATTCTTGCATGCGTATAGATAGTTGCATTTAATAAGTTGATTACCCCCTTTGATTATTTTCCTTGTTAGTTTAGCATGAGGACATGCTATTGTTTAAGTGTGGAGAAATTGATGAGTCCATATTTTCCGATATATTTTAGCTTGGTTTGGATAGATTTCATCACATAAACTCACACTTAGGCACCAAAATAGTATACTTTTGTGTTTTTCACCTAAATTGGACTTAAATATGAAAACATGTAATTTTATGCCTGAAATGAGCAATTTAAATCCACTTTTATTCCATTTGGTGCCATGACATGTTTATTGAGTACTTTCAGGTCATAGATGCAAGAATGGATAGTCAAAAGTGGAAGAAAGCATGTACAAGGGAGAACACTTGAAGAAAACAAGGAAAGGCACACATAGACAAGTGTGCGCACGCACAAGCAAGCGTGGCGCGCACAAGAAGGAATTTGCATGTGTGCGTGCACACAACTACCCGTGCGTACGCACGGAAGAACATTCAGCCAAGTGTGCGTATGCACACATCTGTGCGTGTACACAGGACCCAACACGTGATTTCATTAATGAAGCACATGCTGCGTGATTTCTGAGGGCTTTTGGCCCATTTTGGAAGGCTTGAAGGCTGAATTGGAGTGCTATATCAAGAGGAATTTAACACATAGCAAGGGAGCTCACTTAGATAGTTTAATTTCATAGTATTAGGAGTAGGAGTAGTGTAGAGTAGATTGCTCTCTTAGGATTTTAATTAGGGTTTACTTCAATTCTCAATTGTAGCATTCTATAGCAAGCTTTCATTTTGGATTTTGCTTCTTTCATTGTAAGTACTCTTAATCTTCTATCTTTAATTAATCTCTTTTATTTTCATTGCCTCTTGGTTCAAGTGCTTTGTTTATATTTCCAATTTTTATTTCTTGAAGTTTTGATTGATGAATTTACTATTTTATGGTTTATATATGCTTGATTACTTGTTTATAGTTGATTTTGTGAATAGTTGGTTATAGTTTATCATTTCTCTTTGCAATTTCTCATGTTTTGGTTATATGCCCACCAAGTGTTTGTGAAAATGCCACTTGGTAATTTTCAGTAGATTTTTTCACCTCGGCTTCGGATTTGAGTTCCTAGGATATTAGAGTCATAATGCCCGACATTTAGTGATAATTCTTGGGTAGTTAGTTGACTCTTGTTTCTGTTAAAGCTAACTTTTTATCAACAAGTTTGGTAAGTTAGCTAGGGCTTATGGATTAAGGTCAATTATGCTTGCTTGACTTACTCCTCGATGTTAGGGGTTAACTAAGCGAGATTGACTCATCAAAATTATCGTAGTTTTGGTTATGGCGATGATAGGATTCCTTGGATCCTCATATTCCAAGTCAAGGCTCTTTTATGCACATCTTAGCATTTTCACTAGTTTTGACCTTACTTCCTTTTATTTGCTTTAATATCAATTTTGATCATTCCTTAGTTCTTTTATTGCTTGGTTCTTTTAATCTTTTTGTTCTTTGATTGCACAAAACCACTTTGTTTCTAACGACCAAAAGAATAACACTTCAATTGCATTCCTAGGGAGAACGACCCGAGGTTGAATGACTCTCGGTTTATTATTTTTATTGAAAAATACTAAACTTTGATTGAGAGGATTAATTGTTGGTCTAGGCTATACTTGCAATGAAGAAACTCATATTTTGAATTGATTCTAGATTGACACTAATTTTTCTTATCACTCCGCCTCTTCAATCTGTCGCTCCTCTCATGGATCCCATGGTTATTTGTGTGAGAATTTCATACATCCCTTGATTCAATTAAAGGTTTTACTAATATGTAGATTCTATATTCCATCTACAGGTGTTGAGGACATGTGTCAGTCGTCTAACAATATACATTGCGATACATGTGGAATCTCAGCATGGTACGAGTTTTGAAAAGTATGTGTGTAGGAAAGTAGAGTCTAAATCTCTATAGAGCATGCACAGGTTGACTGAGATCATTAGTGAAGTTAGTAGACTTGTTTAATATTTAGAGTTAGTTTATTAAATAAGTATTATGTTAATCTTTTAAAAAATACTAAAATATTTATTATTGATAACAATAAGTGCTTTTAGTATAATAATACACACTTGATGAAAGAAAATAAAATTTTATTAACAAATTTTAAAATAATATACTTGTCATATATTTTAACCCGAAAAAAGGTTAAATTCATTGATAATAATAATAATGTGTCAATGATGTAAGCAAAAATAAATAATTAATATAAAATTAATTAAACTATTAAATTTGTACCTTTTTTTTTGGTATCATCAATACATAGAATTTAGAATTCGAAAAAGAAAAGTTTAGATATAAATTATGCTGGATAAGATAATTTATTTTTTATCATCATTTAAAATGCTATCTAATTCTTAAGAGATAAATTTCAAAACACAAATTTTTTTTCTAACAGTAAATTCTTTTGGCCAAAAATCAAATTAACTCCGTTCTTTTGGATGCACTTTATTATATATGGTATATAATATTGTGACTATATTTCAATCCACACAGCAGCAATAGCGATCAAAATAATATGAATTATCTTACATGTACATTAAAATTAATTATTAGTATAAAATATATATTAAAATATAAATACACATTAAAAATAAACTAAATCATATATATATATATATATCATAAATACATTAAAAATTGATTTTAATATACAAATAACATTTTTTAAATAATATACACTGATGTAACCGTATTTAAAGGATAAACAATTCTAAACATAAATTTTCATCCGAATAATACTCACATAATAATATTTTTATATAAAAATAACATTATAAATTATTAGATAATTAATTAAATATATTTTTATTAAATATATTAACTCATTTAATAATTTATAATGTTATTTTTATATGAAAATGTCATTATAAAAGTATTTACCTTTCCACGTACATATATAGTCAACATTTCAAATACTTCTACCCTATATATAGTCAACATTTCAAACACTTGCTGTTAGAGAATGATTTTGTACTTTGAGATATACCTTTCTAGAATTAGATAGCATTTTGAATGATGATAAAAAATAAATTATTTTATTCGGCATAGTTAATATCTAATTTTTTTCCAAACTCTAATTAAGTCTCGTTTTTATACAAAAAAAATANTTATATTGATTATTTATTTTTGCTTAGATCATTGACACTTATTATTATTATTATTATTATTATTATTATTATTATTATTATTATTATTATTATTATTATTATTATTATTATCAATAAATTTAACCCTTTTTGGTTAAAATATATGACAAGTATATTATTTTAAAATTTGTTAACACAATTTTATTTTCTTTCATCAAGTGTGTATAATTATACGAAAAGCATTAATTGTTACCAATAATAAAATATTTCAATATTTTTTAAAAGATTAACATAATACTTATTTAATAAACTAACCTTAAACATTAAACAAATCTACTAACTCCATTAATGATTCTAGTCAATCTGTGCATGCTCTGGAGAGATTCAGACCCTATTCTCTTACACACATGCTTTTTAAAATACGTGCCATATACTAAGATCCTACATGTGTCACAATGTATATTGTTAGACGACCGACACATGTCCTTTACACCTGTAGATAGAATTTAGAATCTACATGGTAGCAAAATCATTCGATTAAACTTGGTTATTTATGTGCTTTTCATAAGATTTTATGTAAATTTTACTTGATGATTAAATGATGAAAACATCTTGTGATTATAGCAAACATTGATGCAATTGTTTGATTGATAATAGATAGAAAGGAAGTTGAGGAAGAAAAAGCAAATAAGCAGCAAAAGGGCCATAGAAAAGAGGAAAGAAAGCAACGTTGGTGGCCAAAGTTGGCTCACCAACATTGCCTAAAATGTTGATGAAAAGGAGGAGAGGCCAACGTTGGAGCCAAAGCTGGCCTCTAATGTTACCTCAAACGTCCATGCTCCAGAGGTACAAAGCTGGAGAGAAAGTTGGCCTCCAACTTTGCCTCAAACGTCTATAATCAAGAGACCATAGTTAGAGCCAAAGTTGGCCTCCAACTTTGCTTCAAACGTGGCTTATGCAAGAAAGGGAAGGCAACTTTTGAGCCAAGGTTGGACCTCAAACGCTACTTCAAACGTTGGCTATGAGAAATTCAAGGTGCATAGTTAGAGTCGAAGTTGGCCTCCAACTATGCCTCAGACTACTCAATTCAAGGTGCATAGTTGGAGCCAAAGTTGGCCTCCAACTATTGCCTCAAACTACTGAACTCATGGTGCAAGAAAGAGGTGCCAATGTTGGAGGGAACGTTGGTGATCCAACGTTACCTCCAACGTGCTCGATGATTTTAAGGTTTTGGAGTTGGAAAAATGTGCAGTGACACGTACATGTGGGCAACGCGCATGCGTGGGCGAGAAAACGTTTATGCACCAACATTGGGTCAAACTTAATGGCAAACGTTCTAGCACTATCTTGCAAAGTTTGACCCAATGTTCTTGCTCAAACGATGAATCCCAACATGAACTCCAACGCCAATTCCAACTTCAATGCAAAATGGTACCCATGCAGAGTATGAACGTTAATTTGCAAACGTCCTCATCAACGTCACTAAAGGCCACCTCCAACTAGCTTCAACAGAGGCCAAAGCCCACATCCAAAGACATCAGGACTGAATGATGAAAGTGTATAAATAGATAGAATTGAAGTTAGTTAAGGGACTTTTGAATTTTACACTTTTAGGAAGACTGAAAGGGGAAACCCTAAATTACTTTTCTTTGTATTTTTCTTTCTAGTTCATGTACTTTCTTTCCCTTTTCATTCTCTGTTTGAATTGAGCTATGAACAACTAAACCCTATTTCATTGGGTTAGGGAGCTATGTTGTAATTCAATAGATCAATAATAGTTTTCATTATTCTTCTTCTTTTTTTTCTCTTGATTTTGCTAGAAAGCTTTCGATCTTCATCCAATTGGGTAGTTGTCTTGGAAGAGAAGCTATTCATAATTGGATCTCCTCTGAACCTTGGAAGAGGAATGAGGAGATCATGCTAGAAATGCTTTCTCATGTTGGACCGGATTGGGGTTTGGATGGATATAGTGACATATAATCCTACCAATATTTTGATCTGAAAATACATGTGGTATAATTAGTGACCACACTTCATCTCTTTTCATGAGCAATTAGATCAAGAAATTGGGTAATTGTTCAAGCTTAGAGAGATTGAATTGCAAGAAATTTGGATTCAATCACCTAAGATTGCCAAGAGATCAATGAATGCATTGATTGAGGAAGAGATGAGAATGAATTTGATCTGGAGAATGCAACATCTCTTAAGCCCAATGAACTCCTCGTCTTTAATCTTTCTATTCTCTTTAATTTCTGCTTTTTAATTCTGTGCTTAATCACCCCATTCCCATTTATTTTCCTGTAGTTTACTTCTTGCCGTTTTAATTCACCCATTTACTTTCCGTCATTTACCTTCTTTTCAATTTACTTTTCTCGCCATTTAATTTTCTGCAATTCTAAATTCAAATCTGCTTAGTTCAACTAAAACACTCCTCTAATTAAAGTTGCTCAACCAATCAATCCCTGTGGGATTCAAACTCACTCTATTGTGAGTTTTTACTTGACGACAATTCGGTATACTTGCCGAGGGAAATTCGTTGAAAGACAAGTTTTCATGCATCAAGTTTATGGCGCTGTTGTCGGGGATTGATTTTGTATTGACAATGATTAAATTGAAGGATAACTAGATTGAAAATTTTTCTTTTCTTTTGTTAATTAGTTTCAGTTTCAGCAGTTTACTGTCATTCCCTGCAATTTAAGTTGATTTTCTTTATTTCTTCACTCTTGAGCACACTAATCCACTAACTGTTTGATCAATTGCACTAACCAATCTAACAACAAATTGTAGTGAATTCTCCACTTGCTGTTTTCCTGTGTTTGTTGAGTGTATGACAGGTATAAAAGGAGAAACTTCAACCTCTTTTGATACTGAACTAGAGAGGACATTCCTTAGATTAAGGAGGGAATCAAGAAGAAAGAAGGTTGTTGGTGTAGAAGAAGAAGATGAGGACTTAGATATGAATATAGATGATGATACGGAGAACCATCATGAGGCAGAGGTGCATAATCATGTCAGAGAGGGTGCAGCCAATCATGTTGGACAGGAAAGAAGAGTTTTAGGCTCTTACATCAACCCAAACCCAGGAAATTGTGGAAGCAGCATTCTAAAACCAACCATTCATGCCAATAACTTCAAATTAAAATCTCAACTCATCACCCTTGTCCAAAACAATTGCTCATTTGAAGGAAGTGCCCAAGAAGACCCCAATCAACATCTAACCATATTCTTGAGAATTTGTGATACTGTGAAGTCCAATGGTATTCATCCTGACACCTACAGATTACTTTTGTTCCCCTTCTCTCTGAGGGACAAGGCATTTAAGTGGCTAGAATCCTTTCCAAAGGAGATTTTGACAACTTGGGAAGATGTGATGAACAAGTTCTTGACAAGATTTTACCCTCCATAAAGAGTCAACAGATTGAGGGCTGAGGTCCAAACATTCAGGCAACAAGATGGTGAAATACTTTATGAAGCATGGGAGAGATATAAGGAGTTGACAAGGAAATGCCCTCCGGATATGTTTAATGAATGGGTACAGCTACACATTTTCTATGAAGGTCTATCACAAGAGTCAAAGTAGGCCTTAGATCACTCTTCCGGAGGCTCTCTCAACAAGAAGAAGACCATAGAAGAAGCCATTGATGTCCTTGAAATAGTGGCAAATAATGAATACTTCTATGTCTCTGATAGAAGCACCAATAGAGGGGTGATGGAGCTAAATCACATGGATGTAATATTGGCTCAAAACAATCTTATCACTAAGCAATTGGCAGATCTCACCAAGCAGATGGAGAAGAACCAAGTTGCAGCAATCCACACTCAACCACCAGCCCAAGAAGAGTTGAATGCAGAGGAAGAAGGTGACTGGGAGTAAGTCAATTATGTTGGAAACTCATCAAGACGACCTCATGATCCATACTCCAAGACTTATAATCATGGTTGGAAGAACCACCCAAAATTCGGGTGGGAAAATCAACAAAACCAGAGCCAAGATAATAGGCCTCACATTTCCAACCATTACAACAACTCCACTTACCAACAGTCCTACCAAAGAATATACCAAGCCCCATAAAACACTTATTCCCAGCCTCCATATCAAGTCCAAAATAACCATTCTCAACCCCCCAATTCTAACCCGCCACCATCACTTGAAGATAGACTATCCCAGATTGAGGCTATGCTTGGAAATCTTTGCAAAGAGGTTCAAGATAACAAGGCATTCAAGGATGAAGCAAGGTCTAATATAAAGAACCAAGGAGACACCATCAAGAGGCTTGAATCTCAAGTAGGATACTTGTCTCAGCAAATTCCTAAGTCTACTGACAGCTTTTCAAGTGATACTGAGAAGAACCCACGAGGAGAGACAAAGAATGTGAGACGGGAAGAATGCAAATCGATCACTTTATGAGATGAAGAGGTTCTGGAGGAAGATACTAGCAAGCCAACAGAGCACAGCCAAAGAATTCCCTAGGAAAACTTGGAAAAAAGAAACAAGGAATCAACTCTGCACAAATGGAAGAACCAATGGAGAAAGAAATCCTGAAACCATATGTGCCAAAAGCACCATTCCCTTAGAGACTTAGGGGTGGTGAGAAAGATAAGTCATACTCAAGGTTCCTAGATATGTTTGCATCTCTCCATATCAACATTCCTTTTATTAAAACCCTCCAACAGATGCCTATATATATTAAATGCATGAAGGAGTTGCTAACCAAGAAAAGTACCTTAAAGGGGGGTCAAACAGTATATATGAATAAGGAATGTAGTGCTCTTATCAAGAAGGATTTGCCCATGAAGAAAAAAGATCTAGGGAGTTTCCACATCCCTTGTGTTATAGGGGATACAATGATTGACAGAGGATTTTGTGATCTGGGAGCAAACAGAAATCTAATGCCTCTGTCTCTCATGTAGAAGCTACAAATTAATGAGCTAAGATCCACAGATGTAATCCTTCAAATGGCTGACAAGACTCAGAAACAAGCAGTAGGAGTGGTTGAAAATGTACTAGTGAAGGTTGGAAAGTACTTCCTCCCTGCAGATTTTGTTGTTCTTGAGATGGAAGAGAGTTATCTTCACCCAATCATTCTCGGGAGACCATTCTTGGCCACTGCCAGAGCACTCATAGATGTTGAGCAAGGGGAGTTGATATTGAGAATACATGATGAACAACTTACCTTTCATGTCTTCAAGCCCTCACAATAATCTGAACAAGAGAACAAAGAGTTGAAGGATGAGCACAATAAAGTGTTCTTGGAGGAAACTAGCAGTGAACCACAAGCAAAGTTTCTAGAGACCTCCTTCGTGGACAAACAGGAAGTTGAAGAGATACAACAACCAAGGAAGCCCGAGGAAGAGCTGAAACCACAAGAGCCAAGAGAAATAATCAACAAGGATCCTCCGGACACAGGAATCACTAAAACACCACTTGAAGAAGAGAAAAGAATTGGGAAGAAGGTACCAAGGAGATGGAAGAATAAAAGGATCCCTACAGAGTACTTTTCTCCAGGAGATCAAGTGATATCAATCCACCACCCACTAATCCTGCCTCATCTTCTTACTATTCCATCTCAGCTGCCTCAAGTGTACATCACCAATAAAATCTTATCCTTGGAGCATGTAGAGATTCTCAAAGAAGCAAGTGGAGACAGATTCAGTGTGAGAGGAGAGGACCTAAGACATTACAATCCTCCCTGACAAAGGCCAGCCATCAAGCTAATGACGTTAAAGAAGCGCTCCATGGGAGGCAACCCAACCAAAGGTAATTTTCTTTTCATGGCTATTTCAATAAAAGAGATAAGTAGATTTCTCTGCATTGCAAGGAGCTAAGTTTGGTGTTGCACACCAAAAGAATTCAAAGGTGAATGTGCAATTCTAAGTTTGGTGTTCGACCATAGATTTCACTATGAACATATTGCATCCCCTAGTATAATTAGTCACTAATTCCAAACAATCAGAGAAACTACTTGACAATTGTTTAATTTTTAGTTCGTAGTTTATTTTATGAACAAAAGCATTTGATGCTCCTTGCATGTATTCACTCTGCTGCATGAAAGAGTAGGCAAGGAACTAAGTTTGATGTTCCCACACCAACTTAGGTCCAGAAAATCACAAGCATAAATGCATGCTAACAATTTCTCAAGTGCTTGGGGAGCAAGCAACTTCCAAAAATGTTGCAGGAAGTCAATCAATCACTTTGAGGGTAAGATACACCATCATTTACTGAGAACAAAGAAGGATACAAAAGCTATGGATGATGATGACAAGGAAGAAACAAGAAGACACCAAGAAGTTGTATTGTTACTAAACTGTTGCTACCTTAAAATGTTTTAACTGGAAGTTTGAATGTACCCCTACTGAGTACTTTACCTTCATTTTGAATTCTGTTTGTTTGTTCTTTAGTTTTCATTTAAGTATACTAGTATAAGTGCCTGTTTCATTTTCACTTTGCTTGAATGTATGTCTTGTCCCCTTCTTAATTAAATAAAAGAGAATGTTTGAAACAGAGAGAGTAATGGTCTAAGTTTGTAAGAAATAGAATAAGATTAAGTGGTGGTATATGTTTAATTGTTTAACAAGCTCATTAATAAAGATGAAGGGTAGGAAGTCCCTAAAGTATGATTTTGGTTTCTGTATGTGAAACTTTACTGAATAATCATCCTTGGAAGAAAGAAAACAATTAAGAAGGAAAGGAAGAAAAGCCAAAACCTGGCAACAAAAATGAAAGAAATAAAGAATAAGCTAGACACCAATAGCATGAACCTTAAGACACATGCATGTGGTGTTTTTGTACTAGGATCTGCTTGGATGATTAGGTTCTAAGAAATCTTTCAACACTTGGTAACTTGGGTTAACTAACCCAGGATTATCAACCAAAAGTCCACTATCAAGAGCAACCTAGTTACAAGGCATTTAGTGACCCATAGAGGTGCTGGGCACCAATGTTCTTAAGATGAATTGTGAGCCAAATGTCTGTGGTGTGTATGTGTTGACTGAAAACTAAGCTAAAAAGCTGCTGCAATATATAACACTAAGCTGCAACTGAAGAATAAGTTTCTAAGTAAAAGAAAAGCAAAAATCAAACACCAAGGACCAATGAACAATAAGGTTTCACAGCAGCACCTTAGTTAGCAGTTAAAGGGACATTTTACACCTGAAAACTAATAAAGGTTGAGCTGCGGATATATCCTGCATAAAACCCCATGAATCAAGTTTAACTGTTTTCTGATAAGGACCTCTAGTTCCCTCTGCTCTCATTCATCTTTCTCATGTTTTAGTGCTTTCTTGGGGACAAGCAAGATTTAAGTTTGGTGTTGTGATGCCAAGGCATCTTAGGCTAGTTTCACAAGCCTTTTTCATTTGTTTTCATTAGGTTTTATGTACTTTCTTGAGCTATAAGCAAGTATTTGGGTGAGAATTTCATGCATCCCTTGATTCAATTAAACTTGGTTATTTATGTGCTTTTCATAAGATTTTATGCAAAATTTACTTGATGATTGAATGATGCAAACATCTTGTGATTATAGCAAACTTTGATGCAATTGTTTGATTAATAATAGGTGGAAAAGAAGCTGAGGAAGGGAAAGCAAATAAGCAACAAAAGGGCTATAGAAAGGAGCAAAGGAAGCAACGTTGGTGGCTATATAATCCTAGAAATGCTTTCTCATGTTGGACCGGATTGGGGTTTGGATGAATATAGTGACATATAATCCTACTAATACTTTGATTTCACTACAAGAAACAATGTAATTATCGACGCAAAAAATTGACGGTCAAATTTTCTGTCGATATTTTTCGACAGCTTGGCGTCGATAAAATGAAAAAGAAATTATTAAAATAAAATATTAAAATCGATGGCAATATCGTCTATTATTTTAGCAACTTTCAACACATCGATATTATCGTCACATTACCAACGAGAAAATGGGTGATAATTATTTTTTTTTAAAATCGACGGATTAGATGTTTATTTTAATAATTATAATATCGACAGTTTTTGCCGTCAATAAATTTAAACGATAGAAATCTGCTTTTAAAAGTGGATGGACAGTGTGAATTTATTATATAAAATAGACAACTAGAATGATGATTTTTGTTTTAACTAAAATCGATGAAATTACCATCGATTTTTATCAAACAAAAAATTATGCGCGCGTTTATTACCCGCGTCCTTTGTTTCACTCCATTTCCTAAACATTAACCCAAACCTCCACAGAATGAAAGTTCAGAGAAAGGCTGCTTCTTCTTCTTCTCCAACGCCCGAGAGTAGAGACCAGAGATGGAATCTCCATCACGAAGAGAGACAAAGAGCAGATCAGTAGAGCTTCTTCTTCTCCGACGCCTGAGAAAACCCGCCGCCGCGCCATCCTCTTCATGTAAGTTCCTCTCAGTCTCTCTGATTATTATATTTCTTTTGCAGTTGTTGTATCTACTATTTTCATAATGAAATTTTAAATTTGCATTTGTTAATAACAATTGCATTAATATTACTGAAACCTAGTTTGCATAATCAATTCATCACATTTCATCGATCGCTTCGTCTCTCTGTGCCGTTGTTGCTGCTGCCTTCAATTGACCGTGCTCAATCAAAATCAGTTACTCTCTCTTTTTCGTTCTTCAATTGATTTTTTTCATCAATAAAAATTTTGCTCAGCATTTGTAGATGATTCACTACTTTTCTCAATGATATAGGTCTTCAATTCAAAAATTGATGAAGGAAGAAAGGCATTGCGGGTGTTATCACTACTTTTGTTCCTTTTTCTGTGTTATCCTGCAATTTTGTATTCTTTCTTCATGACTGACATGGATTTATAGGATTCTTCTCTATCTCCGGTGTTAGTTCTCTAATTTTTTATTAAGTTATATTCAATATCGGTTAAGAATAAAAGTAGAAAACTTTTATTCGTTTAATGCATATAAAAATATGAAATGAATTATTGATTTTACATTAGATTAGGCCGATTTCTAATGAATTATTGGAGTTGGTTGAAATTGGTTACTAGAATAATTTAGTCAGATAGTAATAGTGCTAACTGCTAATATATAATCCTAGTGATCTTGATTAACGTCAAATTTTTAACTCTTGGTTTGTATGACACAACAGGTTCTCAAAATTAATTCTAGAGAAAAGTCATCAAAAGTTTGACGAGCTGAGTAGCTGATTAGCACTTCTAATTATGTTCTTAGTGTGATGCAATATCAATAGTTCTAAATGTAGATTTAACATTATGTTTACCTGTGTAATGTACATGATATTGATTTTCAATTAAACCAATGAACATGTACTTCATCTTCTTTTTTCTTTTCTTACTATTTTTAACCCTGTTTTAAAAGTCTTGGTTTATAATTACTTAAATTCAATTATGCAGATTGCTGCTGACCATCCCTCCCAGTGTGGGATATGAGCAGAATCCATTGAGCGTGTACTATTGTTATGATGTTGAAGGCACTTCTACATGTTTGAACAAGTGCATTGCTAAGGTATGTGGCATTCCTCTCTTAGGCCTAGTCTGTGTCAGTTGTAATCAAGAATTTGTATGGCTTTTCTCGATGCTTTTAATAATATCACCCATCAGTGGTGCAAGACTTGATAGTTGCCTCCAATTTGGTTGCTCTTTGCTCACATTACTATCAATCCTTTTGTTTCAGGTAACAAACACACCATGGGGTGAAAGAGTATCTTTTATTTTCAATCCACACTTTGATCTTGTGGCAAAATCCTTCCATGTTAGCCCTTTCATGATATGTTTAAGCTCTGCATTTTGCTGGTGCCATTTCTACATTTCTAGATAGTTTCTTATGTATTCAGAAATCAAAAGTTACTTACTCAGATAACCAATGTCTCCGTTCTTCTTAGCTCTTCACAGGTTTACAGGTTGCTGGATATAGCTTGACTGTAAAGGAACTTAAGGGACATTGTAAAACAACAAAGTGATTAATGTAAAATGGTAATTTCTTAGATCCTTCTGGTTCTGTGCAACTGTTGCTGACTGGGTCAGAGTAAGAGGAATATTAGCACATGTTCAATACTTATTAGCCATTTTTCCTAAATACTCGTAGGAATTAGGAGAGAGAAGTTTAAATTGTTTAAACTTTATCTTCATGTGAACAAATGATAAGAAAAGTTCTTTCCACCCAAAAATAAAAAAGGTATCATGAGAAGAAAATGCTAAGAGTGTTGTACTAATTAATAAGGGAGAACAAATTGATGATGTTATCAGAATGAAATGCCTACCAAAAGTAATTGTACTGGACACATCCTTGTCCACACCATAAGGACCCTTTATGTTCCTTCTTAAATCTGAATATAGTCACAGCTTGTCAGCAATTTTTGATAGAGCATCTGTGAGCTTGCCAAGAGTTTCAACCAAGCTATATGTTTGCTCCTTCTGATGTTCTCTGGCCAGCTGGTAATTCATATTCTGAGCCTCAAGATGTGCTTTCAGCATGTTATTGTTCCTTCTTAGAACTCTGACGATGTAGTTGTTGAAATTTGTGGTGTGTTCACTATTATCTGATGATAATCTCCTCTTCTTGTGCCCCTCCTGTGACACACCTTCTCTTTGAAAGCCTGAACCAACAAAGTAGGTGAGAGTCAATCCGTGGACAAATATATCAGACTAAATCCCCAAGTGGTTTTTGAGATTCATTACCATTTACCACCAAGGTCACTTTCACCTTCTCAACAAATCAATATGCCTTTTTTTTCACTAGTAATGGTGGTTTCTGAGAATTGCATAGTGACTGTATTTTTGAAAAACTTGTTAGTGACAGTAATTTACTCTATACTCATGTTGGTGATAAATTTCCAATGGCCATGGTATATATAAGACTTTGTTTTCATTATTGTTCAAGGCTTCCAAATGCCATTTGTGCTTCTTTCTTTTTATTTTTTGCTCAGTGATTGCACTTTGATGTATGGTTCCAGTTTGTTAGAGATTAATTAAGATGATTGGTTGTGTTTCTTCCTTGGTTTATAGATGGAGCTTATATCTAAAGTTCAAAATCCATTTATAGTGGAGCATAAAGATTCATGGGTAGAAAGGGTCAATCTTTTCTTGACAATCAGAACTTCCATTATATATGTTTGGTAGATTTACTAACAGAGTTATTCATATTCTTCCTTGCAGGGTTGTTTTGTATCTATTGTCTTAAGTTATTATGAAGGAGGAGATATGTAAGCCATGATTCACACTGAACTCAAGTGTTTGAGGAAGTGAAATCAAAGCATTTATTAAAACAATCCAATTATGAAGCCTTTTTAATAATCTGTTTCTGTTCTACAGGGCTGAAGCTATAAAAAAGGCAAATGGTGTTCATTTTTCTAAAGAGGTTGGTCGCTCTTAACCCTGATTGATACTCTTACATTCTTTAAAAATTAGGAAGATAAGTTAGGATCCTAATCATTTTTCATCTTTAGTGCATTCAACTATTGCTGAACTATAATATTTAATATTTTATATTTTATATTTTGAATGTTGTGTAAAATTTCGCAGCTGCTATATATCATGCTTACTATTTATTTCCAAAACAATAATCCAGGATGCCTGTTCGAAAATTACAAGGAGATTGCAGCGTTTCAAATTGAGAATGATTCTTCAGCAATAAAAATAATATTTTGTATCATTAGTAAATTGCAATTTAGATATATTTAAATATAAGTTTAGTTATTTATTTTGTTCTGAATCTTTATGTTAGAGGAATGTTTATTTTTTTGATAAGTTTGCAAATTCATTATCTAATATTTAGTATAAATTGTATTTCTATATTTAAAAGTTTATTTATCTTATTATCTAATATTTAGTATAAATTTTATTTATCTATTTAAAAATTTATTTGTATCAATAATTTACTATTTTCAAGTAGAAGAAATAGTAAAAAAATATGGGTATTAAAATCGACGGTTATCTTGTTGATTTTTTAATTTAACATGGACAAAAAAATCGACGGCAACGCTGTCGCTTTTTAATTTAAAAGGGATAAAATAAAACAAAAAATAAACGAAAGACTTGTCGGTAATTTAATAATTATATCGACGGAGAGTTCGTCAATTTTAATAAATAAAATATCGACAAATGTGTTGTCATTTTTTTATAATATTATCGACAACCAGAATGTCGCTTTTTATAAATGTGTAAAAATCTTAACTCCATATTATCGTCACATTGGGTGTCGATTTTATTGAAAACTTATCGACAGTCCCGCAAGCCGTCGATTTTATTAGATTCTTAAAAGATCGACACGTTTTAAAGCGACCGATTTTGCCGGCAATTTTTTCGTCGATTTTTATTATTATCGACGGCGTTGCCATCGATATGGCCGTCGATTTTAACAGTATTTCTTGTAGTGTTTGGAAATACATGTGGTATAATCAGTGACCACACTTTATCTCTTCCCATGAGCAATTAGATCAAGGAATTGGGCAATTGTTCAAGGTTAGAGAGATTGAATTGCCAAGAAATTCAGATTCAATCACCTAAGATTGCCAAGAGATCAATGAATGCATTGATTGAGGAAGAGATGAGAATAAACTTGATCTGGAGAATGCAACATCACCTAAGCCTAATAAACTCCCCATCTCTAATCTTCCCATTCTCTTTAATTTCTGCTATTTACCTTTATGCTTAATCACCCCATTCCCATTTATTTTCCTGCAGTTTACTTCTTGCCATTTAGATTCAGCCATTTACTTTCTGTCATTTACCTTCCTTGCAATTTACTTTTTCCGCCATTTAATTTTCTGCAATTCTAAATTCAAATCTACTTAGTTCAACTAGAACACTCCTCTAATTAAAGTTGTTTAACCAATTAATCTATGTGGGATCCGACCTCACTCTATTGTGAGTTTTTACTTGACGACAATTCAGTATACTTGCCGAGGAAAATTTGTTGAAAGACAAGTTTTTGTGCATCGATTTACAATTGAAATTACTCATTTCGATTTGAATTGCATGATGTTGAAGCTTCTCATTGCAAATTGAAAAAGAAAAACTTCAATTGCTGATAGTGAGGATTATGTGAATTTGTTTTTTATTTCGCTTCTCAGTTATAGCTAAAAAATTATAGTTAACAATTTTCATTGTTATGTAAATGAATACATATGTTGTGTTTGACAATTAATCCAAATTTTTTAGTATAAAGTTTTTTATGAAAGTTGTTTGAGTTTTTGAAAGTCCATTTAAGGTGTTTGAAGAAATTTTTCAAAAAACGTTGTTACTATATATTTTAGAGGAACCTGGACATAGTACAATTTAAAAGAGTCTGCTTCACCTTAAGATTTAAGATCAGATTTTACAATCAAAGATTATGATCAATATAATGCATATTTTTCATTTG
Organism: Arachis duranensis; assembly: GCF_000817695.3. Taxonomy (NCBI): domain Eukaryota; kingdom Viridiplantae; phylum Streptophyta; class Magnoliopsida; order Fabales; family Fabaceae; genus Arachis; species Arachis duranensis. Next base: position 48,136,214 of record NC_029776.3, on the reverse strand, counting down.
GAAGTTGAGGATATGGCTAGCATTGATAATTAATATTTGCATAATCTTCTATTAATAATAATCTTTTTAAGTTTACTTTGCTCACCAAAATTGTGCATTTAAAGCATGCTCACTTTTCTATATTTATTCATCTTTTAATTCGCTACTCAAATCAAATTACTTGAGACTCAAACAATGGTTATTTCCATCATCTAAATAGAAAAGTTATCTATCTAAGGGGATCAGAACATAGAAGAATAGGGCTTGGTTGTGATTATCACTTAATGGATAATGGCACAAGACAAAATAGTTGTTTATGTCTTTGATTTATTCTGAGTGGTGGTTTATAAATTTTGTTGATACTTCGTAACTTGTTAAAATGAATAATATTGCATGCTGAAAAATTGCAGGAAGCAGCATGCTGGATGCATGGAACCATTGGTCGGCATTCTAGATTTGCCTCTTAACAATGAAGCCAACCATTGTCCTCTTCTTTGATTATCAAGATTCCTTCAAACTAGAAAGTGAGATTACAACTTCCTATATTTTCTCATTAGCTAACTAAATTAATAAAATTTAATTAGGTTATAACATAAAAGTTTTATTTCTTTAAGTGATTTGATACTAGTTCTTACGAAGCAAAGTTTTAGGGCTGAATACTTCACTCTTATAGTAGAACTAGATTAAGGTCTAATAGATTTTAAGGCTAATATAGTTTTTTTCTGGTTTCTTGCTTGGCTAATGACGTTTAAATTTGAGGTCTAGCTTAATTGTCTTCGCCTTTCTGTTTACATATTACTTCACATTGTAGCTGCACAGGATTAATTAAAGATGTAAAGTCCCTGAATGTGAAGGCTGCCTTTCTTCTCTGTCTTTCTGAGCCAGCGTCTTTCACTCCACCGCCACCTCTCTTGCTTCTATCGTCGCCTTCAGCGCTTGCTCTCGTGTATGTTGTTTCTGCTATGGTTTTCTTCCGCCGCTGCCTCGGTTCCAGTAGGTCTTTTGTCCTCTGATTAGTTGTAATTGATTCTTTCCGCTATTAATTCCTTGTCATTCTTTACATATTAGAATTTCAATTTTGGCCGTAAATTTTAACAGGCTTTTGTTTCAATGAGCATGGAGACTGCCAATGATTCAGGTTCCTTAAACATTGTTGTTCATTATTCTTTGATCTCCTCTCTCTAAATTGTCACAATTATTTATATTCATTTTTTGTTTTTGTTATTGATAATGGCAGAGATGATTTTGGTTGGAGATGGTCATGTAAGAAGAAGGTCCGCAGAAAAAAAGCCATGGCTGAAATGGAGCAAGAGAACATAAAGAGCAATTAGAAAAACTTAAATAGAAGGTTAAATGCTTTATTGCTTGTTGCGTTGGTGTTTTCTGAGTACCTTCTACTATTATGAATTCGTGGTTAACTGGTATCTATATTGAAATGGTGATCTTAGTTGGGATTAAGGTCCATGACATTACTTGTTTTAATTTTAAAGGTTTCCTGCAGTTTAACTAAATGGTATTGTACATCTGTATTCATTATCTTGAAAATGAATGTAGATGCTCCAAATCTAAATAGAGAGAACAATAGATGAGATCAATTGTGGAACACAGGTGATGAGATCAGTTGTAGCTTAGAAACAAAAGTATCTTTTTGCAGCACTACATATATACCACTTATTTTTGCTTTTGGGTTTGTTGTGCAATTAAATAAAGTTTTATATATATTAGCATTCAAAAATTGAATTACCATGCTAATTGTTCTGGTGCCAATTACACAATAGATGGCTTCCTATTTTTAAAATTTTAATTTTTATTATATAGTTGAGTTGCAAGGTTGACATTTTCAATTCTTATGGATAGATAATTGCTCAATTATTTATTTGATTTGTCTTTAATTATGACCTTTGCTATTTTCTGGATACAATGTGGATTCACCATAAAGTATCATTTTCATTTTTTTTTACTTTTTTAATAAAAAACTTGAATCTACAATATCTGCTAAACTTAATCGGAGAGGGAGATTCAAATAAACTATTCCATGAGGTCAGTGAAATTGTTAGCTCTTTGTTTTTTTCTTTGTATTTCTATTTATGTAAATATTCTTTGATGTTCTTTCTTATTTCAATTATTTGAGGTTATGTTGGTTAATGGCAGGATGTTCGATTCTCTAGGAAACCAAAATTTATAATTGATTCAGAAGAAGTAGAGAGTGACAAGTCCGATGGTGAACTTGACGTCAATGTTGGGCAAAGTGTTGGTTATGATACTATTTGTGCAATTTGTGACAATGGTGGTGAAATACTTTCATATGTCTTCTCAATACAAGTTCATGGTTATAAGGACTTGCATTATTTTGCTCTCCATCCTTTATGTATTACTAAGAAATTGGCCATTTTCACATTTGTTTTACTGAACTAGTTACTTTTGTTTCAATAATTCAGCTGTAAAGGAAGATGCTTAAGATCCTTCCAGCCAAATATAAAAGATGGTAAAGATTCATTATGTGATTCTCTTGGATTCACTAAAACTTAAGTTACAGTAAGTAACTATCTCACATCTTTAGCTATTTTAAGAACAAATATAACTTGAGATGTTTGGATGTATATCCTCGTAAGGAGTGGAAAAAAAAAGTAAATGGAAGTCAATTATCTTAGTTCTTCTTTTCAGTTATACTCTAAAATAAAGTATTTCAAATTGAATAAAAAACTAAGATTTTTTATTAGCACTTTTGAAAATAAGTGATGCTGAATACTTTGTTTAAAACTTCTTATTATTTTGCTTCTCCTCTTGTTTTATTTTCATCTCAAAGTCTCAAACCCAGTCTTAGCAATCTATTTCTCAATTTTTAATTGTAGCTTTATAAGATGAAATCTAAACTTTGCATGCCTTTCCATCATGAAGCATGAGTGTTTATTAGCATGCATAATGAAGATCAAGTTCAATTAAATAATAATTGTCGTTTTCATTTTGTATCTAATCATGTAAGCATATTGGAGAAATAAAAAAATTGATTTATTAGACCAATTTTAATGTTTAAATATTTTGGGTTTATTTTGTAAAATAGGTGTAGAATATGTAATTGAAGAAAAAAATTTTAATTCAATATTTTGTGCATTTAAACATTACTAAAGATCTATTGTAATATTTTTTTATTGTTAGCAAAAAAATCTTTTGTAACATTTATTAGAGTATTGCTATAGAATATTTATTGTAACATTTTTAAAAGTGTTATTATAAAGATTTCTTGTGACATTTTTTAAGTATTACATAAAATATCTATTGTAATCTTCTGTAAGTATCACAAAAAATATCTATTGTAATATTTTTCTAAGTGTTACAGAAAATATCTATGGTAATATTTTTTTTAAATATTACAAAAATTATCTATGATAATATTTTTTTAAGCATTACAAAACATATCTATTATAATATTTCTCTAAATATTATCATTGACGGTTTATTGTAACATTTTTTATAATATTATTATAGAATATCTTTTGTAATATTTTTTTACTAAATATTATTAAATCTTTAAAAAAATATTAATAAAACTCTTTAGTAATATAAAATATATTTAATATTTATTAAAATATTATTAATATACATAAGTAATATTTTAATATGATTTGGTAATATTTTTTAAATGTTGGTAAAAGTTAAGCATGTGGTAATGATATCCTTATAGCGTTTTTTTTTTCATTTTTGAATAAATAAAACTATATATTTAAACGAGTACGTGACATCGTATTATTATTGTTCGACATATATACGAAATGTTTCATTTCCATTCAATGGCGGAAGAGACACAAAGTTACAAGAAGAGAATTGAAATTAGTGAATCTCTTAATTAAAGGGAGTTGTCTATCTCTCGGTATCATTATTATTATTACCATTTGTCATCATATCTCTTGTGTAGGGTTTTAAATCTTAATTTCACGTTATATGATGCACCAAATTGATGTGTAGAAAATGACATTATTGGCTTAGGCTACAACATAGCTAGTGGGTACACTGAAAACCCCTTCTTCAGAAGCAGTTAGCAGCAATAGGGAAATTTCTGTGGTCTTGATTGGACATTGCATAGAACACAAGGCAATTCAAGTGAACCCTACCTATGTGTTCACGTTTGTCTAATACAATGTGCAATTGTCTCCAACATAGTGGACATGCCACATGACATTTCCATAGTCATGGTCCCTTCTCCAAAGCACCCATTCGAAAATTTAATTTCTACAATAATGGTTCCCTCTCCAAAGTTAATTAATTAGCTTAAATTAGGCCATGGGTGCTATTATATAATACTATTTGCTTGCCATTAATGTTTTTATCACGATGCGTGCTATAAGGTGTGCTACTTGGTCCATACACGAATGAATAACTGCTTTAATTTTTTATTTGGTACAATTAGGCCAAAAGAAATGTTTCTTGTAAAAATTATTTTTAATATTATTATTTGTTGACTACTCAAGGAAATTTATTATTGGATGAAGTACAGCATAATTCACGCATTAGATCACAAATTTTATACATGATGAAAGGAAGTATATCAGTTTAAATGTTGGAAAAAATTAGTTCATAAAAAATAACTCAAGGAATGGGATAATGTAAATACAATTCTCTTTGTTTTTGTTTTGGAGAAGAAAAATATGTAAACAGATAAAATGTTTTCTTATTCAAATAAAATCTTTCCAATCTTTTATTCATCAAATAAATAGAAAATTAAAAGAAATTGCAATAAAATCTTTTATAAGGAGGTAACTAAGGATGAGTTTATTTCAAGTACGACATAGACATAAACCACACAGCAAACACGATTTTCACCCTGTCCCAGCGATGTGTTCTAATGAAAAACGGGGAAGAGTGAAGGAAGGAGAAAGGAACTTTACTGTTTCGTTTGCTCAACTTGTTTATCTATATAAACGGATGGATTTTGTTACTAAGGTCAAATTTATTTAAATTTTAAAAACAACATGTTGTTGAACCTTATTAACTCGAAAAAATAGTGGGTTAAATAGGTGACTTATTTAATTTTATTTTTTTGTATTTTTTAGAAAAATACATTTTTAGTATTTTCATGATTCAACTTGAAGATCTGCCTCGACTCAAAAAAAATTTTAAAAAAGAATTTTTGATTAAAAGTTGTATTTTTTAATTTCTTAAAATTTTTTAGTCTAGAATTAAATTTTAGTGTATGCTATGGTGTCTATATACACTTGCCTAACTTACTAAAAAGAGATAAAAATTAATATTTAAATTAAAAAATATAAAAGTAAACAATTTTTTAATATTTAAAACTTACTACAAAAAACAACTTCGGCAATTTCGACACCAAAATTAAAAACATGGAAGAATTGGCCTTAAATTTTTATCTAAATTTTCTTAAAAATAAACAAGCTAACCTGTTAACCTATCAAACTAGCCATAAACCATTATGGTTTGAACATTGAAACTCGTGAATAAAGAAAAAATAAACGAGTCAACCCCTATAACAAATGTAACTGATCTGTTTGACCGTTCTAGTAACATTTACTAATTTAGTGATTATCAGTAATATTAGGAAGATAATAATTTGAAGTTAGATTATTTAACTTAATAAATATAATTTAACAGAAAAACTAGACAATTAAGTAATTTTTTTTTTCAAGTCCAACCAAATCATTGTGTGTGTACTTTTTTTTCCTTCTTCTCTATACCCGCTTTCTTCTTCTTCGTATGTGTATTATTCCTACTTTTTTCTTTTCTTCTTCTCCTCTTTTTTTTTCATCTTCTTTCTCCTTCGTGATTGTCATTGTCACCACCACTACTACCACAATCATCTCCTCCTTTTCCTCCTCCTCCTTTCCTGATTTGATCTTTTCTCTTCTTTCTTTTTCTTTCTCCTCCTCCATTATCATCATCATCATCATCTTCTTCTTCTTCTTAGTTAAATATCACACAATTAGCTTAACGATAATAAAAACACATCATTTAATTGAAATTACACATAAATTTTTTATGAATGACATAAGAATTTTGTGTTGATGACACAAGAAAACTTAAAAAGGCCACAAGTCCAAAACCGACTCATTCAACTAATAAGATATATTTAAATATGTTTTAGATTTAAAAGATAGATCAAATTATTACAAATGACACATGAATAACTAAATCTCTTATATATTAGTTTAATGCCACACAATCAATTCAGTGATAACAAAAACAAATCATTTAGTTAGAAATGAAAAATTTTTTTGCTAAATGACATAAGAAATCTTTAAAGAATCACAAGCCCAAACTATATACTTATTACCCAACTAAGAAAATACATTCAAATGTGTTTTCAGACCCAAAAGTACATCAATTTGTTACAAATGACATAGGAATAACTAGATCTTTTATATGAGTTCAATACCTTTCAATCTGTTCAATGACAAGAAAAGTACATCATTTAGTAGAAAATGATACCGTTAAGAAATTTTCATGTCCAAATTAAGAAACTTCTTCTGTCAGTTAAAAAATTTAAATATTATTTTTTGATAATTTCTGCACAACTCAAAACTTTCGTTCCTTCTCCTTTTCTTCATCATCGTTGTTATCGTCGTCATCGTCATTGGTGCACAAAACTAGCTCTGCAGAATTCGCACAGATAGACCGACAAGTATACCGGGTTGTCCAAGTAATACCTTAGGTGAGTGAGGGTCGATCCCACGGAGATTGTTGGTTTGAGCAAGCAGTGGATACCTTGTAGATCTTAGTTAGGCGGATAGAAATTATAGTTTATCATGAAAAATATATAAAACAAAATAGATAAATAGAACGTTACTAGATAGATGAGAATTTAATGGTATGAGAATGGTTGAGGCTTCGGAGATACTTTGTCTTAAAGGATTAACTTTTCTTACTATCTACTTTAATAACTTTCTGATTCCTTTAGTGGCAGCCGTAAGTGATTAACTCATGTTGTCTCATCAAGTTAACCTCCTCCACTGTAGCAATTCACCATGTTGAGATGACTCATGTCCTCTCATCAAGCAACCTCTAGGTTTCTCACTGTAGCAGAAGATGAAGCTCTAAGCAATCCACTCCCCTTCAGGATCCTACTCAGGGTGCCACAGACAAGGCAGACCTTTCGGATCAGAAAGTGATGCTCCTCTGACTCTAGCTTTAACGTTACAGAGACCACGATTAATGGGATTATATGTCATGTACCCAAAGTTGTCCAAGTACTCTAGCCTTAACGCCACAGAGACCACGGTCAATGCAATCTCTAGCTTTGGTTCAATGCTATCCGGATCAGGACTTGCACAGAACCTATGTAGAACAAGGATGATTGTCACGGGTCACCTTCAATTCATGAGATGAAGAGCGAAAATGCATAAGAGAATAGAATCAGACATATTGAACTAGAACGGTAATATTATTGATCCATGAAACTCAGCAGAGCTCCTAACCTTAAGTTTAGGAGGTTAGTGACTCATACTATACATAATAGTGTTTGAAAATAATGGAGGAAGAAGAAGATCATCTAAAGTTAGGGTGATCTCCTCCTATAAATACTAATCTGCTGACTAAGAATTACAGAAGTAAGATAAATTAGTCTTGTAGTGCGAAAATCTACTTTTTAGACCCACTTGGTGAGTGTTTGGGCTAAGCCAAGGGTGTCTCCATGTGCTAGAACTCCTTAGGGGCGTTGAACGCTGGCTTAGGACTCCCTTTTGGGCGTTGGACTCCAGTTGCTCCCTTCTGGGCGTTTGACTTCAAGAATAGGGCAGGTGGCTGGCATTGAATGCCAGTTTTAGCCCTTCATTTCCAAAGCAAAGTATAAACTATTATATATTAGCCCTAGATGTTAGCTTTTCATAGCCATTGAGAGCTCAACATTTGGACTTCTGTAGCTCCAGAAAAGCTCCTTCGAGTGCATGGAGGTTAGATCCTGACAGCATCTGCAGTCCTTTCTCTGTCTCTGAATCAGACTTTTGCTTAAACTCATCAATTTCAGCCAAAAAATACCTGAAATCACCACAAAGCACACAAACTCAAAGTAGAATAAAAAAATGTGAATTTTTCACTAAAACCTATGAAAACTAAATGAAAATGATGCCAAAAAGCGTATAAAATATCCGCTCATCAGTCGTCATCATCATCATCATCTTTTCTTTCTTCTTGTTTCATGTAAGAACCGCAATTAATTAACCGTTGAGTTAAAATAATTTAATTGCCCGAAATAGGTTCAAAAATTTAGAATATTGTTAGGAAATTTAAATATGATATTTGAACTCAATAGATTTTTCTGAGTTGGAAATTATAATTTTCTGCGAAAAATTGTGTAAAAATGCATACTGGTAAATTAGCCGACAATACCAGTTTAAGTCTGTCCGGTACTATGTGAGAATGATAAAAATAGTAGAAAAACTTAGGAAAATATTTAGAATTGAAAATTGGGCGCTAATTCTAAAGGTTTGGCTCAAAGTTGGGCCAAACGGGCCAAAAACGTTAATGGATTGGACCGGGCTCAAGTTGGGCGCAAGCCCAACATATATAATACACATTAATGGACACTTTTAGCTACAAACACACACACACACATGAGGGTTGAGTTGCTGAAGTGAGAAAGAGAGCAAGGGTTTCACGAAACACTATTCATCTTCAACTTCATTCAACCATAACTCGAGCTATGGTGCTCCGATTCGCAAGCGATTTGCGGCTACGTGAAGCTCTCGCCAAGCCCATTAGTTCTATCTTACTTTGGTTGGTAAGATTTCGAAACTCCTTCCCTATTCTGTAGCTCTATGAATTTTAAAAATTAAGGTTGGAGTTTTGAGTAGATTTTTGTGTTTTGGTTGTTTAGGTGCTAACCATTAGTGAGAAATTGTTGAGTTTCATTTTCAATTTTTGTGGATAAAGTAAGGTTTCTCATAAACCCTTGTAGTTTGGTATATTTTGAATATTAGGTTTTGAGTTTTATGAAATATATGATGTTAGTTTGAGCATTGGTGCTTGTCGGAGTTGTATGTCTTGGCTATTTGGAAGCATTTGGATTGAAATTGGTGGCTTAATTTTTGTTGAGAGCTTGATTGGAATCACATTTGGTGTATTGTACATATTGGAGATCGGCCAAGGTATAGTTTCGGTTTCTTCTATGTAATATGTAATGTTTCTAGACACTTAAACTAGTAGACCTTAGGATAAGATTGAATTGGTTGTTGATAATTGTTGATGTATGATGATTTTGATGTTTGTGATGATTTCAATGAATGACGATATTGATTAATGATGTTAGGGTTGAATAATGATGATTATGAGTATTGATAATGAACTTTGATGCTTGTTGATATTGATAAATGTTGATGATGGTGAAATGATATTTTGGGTTATTAATTATTGAGAATTGGAGAAGTGTAAGTCGGAATTTTCGGATAAAACTCTATGTTGGTAGATTGTGGAATTATTGGAAAGTATGCGAACATAATTTAGGTACAATAGGACTGTTTTGACATGATTTAGAATGCATTTGAATTGGTTTGGTTTTGGAAGTTTTGGGAACTAGAGAATTTGTAAAACCTTGTTTTTGCTAAACTTTGGTGGATCATAACTTAAGCCTCAAACCTTGAAATTGAGTGATCTTTCTTTTAACTTTAAGATGATTTTAAGAGCTATAAAATGATATAAAGTTTGAGAAAAACATAGTTTTCTAGAGGAAGTTATGAACGTCGAAAATTCGGTGAAAAATCTGAAATTCTGCAGCATTTGATTTTTCTGAGTCTGATACAGCATGCATTCGCGAACCTGTGCGTGCAACCTAGGCATTCTCTACTACCTGGGGGTCTCGCGTATGCGGGGACCATGTTGCATACGTGAACATGTGAATTTCGGCCATGCGTACGCGAATTTTAACACACGACACGAGTCTTCCATTCGGGTTGGAACACACGACCACCCTTTTTTCAACAGCATGCGTACGCGAACAGAGGGTTGCATACATGAGAGAGTAGTTACCAAATCCGGCTCGACCCAGTCGGTTCGATCAGAAATCCAGTCACCCAGTCACCTGGCCGGTCGAGCCACTCATTGAACCGTTCATGCAACAGACCCGGTCGAACCCGGTTTGACCCGACGGGTTTAATGCAAACCCGTTGACCCTGACGGTTAATCCAACCCAGTATGGGTCATGTTCATTAATTTATTTTATTTTTCCCCTGAAACAGCATCATTTTAGACCCACCCCATCCTCCCATTTTCATTGAAATGAACCCTAACTCCCAAAGCCAACCTCATGCCCTTGTCTCTCTGTCTCTGCTCTCTCAAGCTTGTCGTCAGCAACGGCCAGCCTCTCACCCTCACCTCGTCACTCTCTTGAGCTCGGCGTCGGTATTCCCTCACCCTCACCTCGTCTCTCCCCTCGTCGTCAGTTCATCACTCTTAGTCTTTGGGTATCTCACCTCGTCATGCTCTTGTTCTCTCACTGTGAGTCCGTGACCCTGCGTTCGCTTCGTCGAGTGGTGGTGGACGTCATCTTCTCAACTAGGTGAGCTCCAGCTTTTGACCCTGTTCTTTCTCTAGTTTAATGTTGATTTCGGTGAATCTGGTGGTTGTTGAATGTGGTTGTTGCTATTTTATTTAGTTTTTAGAGTTGTTGTTGCTGTTATTTCTCTAGTTCGATGCTAATTTTGGTGAACCTGAGCAAATTTTATAGTTGTTTCTGTTCTTTTTGTTTATTGAATGTTGGTTTTTTAGAGTTGTTGCTATTCTTTCTCTGATTCGATGTTAATTTTGGTGAACATGAGCAAATTTTAGAGGAGTTATTGTTCTTTCTATTTGTTGAATATTAGTTTTTTAGAGTTGTTGTTGCTGTTCTTTCTGTTCTTTCTCTGATTTGATGTAAATTTTATTTAGAATTATTGTTGAATTAGGTAGTTACTGCTGTTGTATTTGGTCTTTTAGAGTTGTTGTTGAACTTGACAAAATTTTAGTGAATTTTGGTTGAATAGTTAAATTTGTTATTTTTTATGGTGCTTAAATGTATACATGGTTATTTGCATATAAAAGAACAAGTGTTGATTTAATGGTCTTAAGCATTTTTCTATCATAGGTGAGTTAACTGTTTGACGAGGTTCTAATTGAGTTCACTTTCTATTTTTTCTTTCTTTCAGCAGAAGACATTGGATCATTTTAAAAATATTATCTTGATATCTTCTCCATAGGTAGTTCCTTCTCTCCTGACTCTTAAAACCATTCGTAGAAAGAAAATATGTGTTGTCATAAATAATTTCTTTCTTAAAAAACTTAGGTTGTCTGGATAGAGGCACATAATAATTTTAAGAGTATGCATGATAGTTTGCTTTTACTTCAGGATTAAGTCAGTTTGCTATTAACTGGTAATGCTATTTTCAGGACGGGTACGTGCCATACCATTCTGCCAGAATTGAGATATGTCTGGTTGCCTCACATGACACTTAAAGGAAGGGGATTGTGTTCATGGAAATGCTGAATAATTATTTGGAATAGATCTTCACCAATCCCTCACATGTCATAAATATTGCATAAGGTTGTGGTAGATTTTTAATTGAAAAGATATTTTGTATTTAGAGAATAATTTATTATCTTTTTTAGATCATTAGTTATGTTTAATATTGAATTATTAATATTTGTAAAGACTTATATTTTAAATTTTAAGACATCATTTTAATTTATTTATAAAATTTTATTTTTTTTAGTTATGACCGGGTTAACCAGGTGAATCAGTGGCCCACCGGTTGAACCAGTGACCCAGTCATATGACCATGTTGATTACCAGTTCAGTTCTGATAACTATGCGTGAGACCCCTGTTTTGCTTAAAAGTAGTTCTTCTTCACTTTTCAAGGATTCTCTAGTCTTCCAAACTCCTTTAACTACTGTTTAAGATTTCTAGCTAGTAATTGACACTTGAGACCAATGAGAAAGAGTTAGAGGGCTTAAATTAGATAAAGTTAGTTAAATCTTAGAAGACATAGACTTAGGCGTACTATGAATTGTGGATGAATTAGTCTGAGTGAGTTGGTGATGCCGAGCATGATGAGACTCAGAATGAGCTGAGAGGTTTTACTATGAATCATTAAACTATTTTTGAGTAATATTTTTGAAGAACTTTAGCTGCCGTCCTCTCTCCATTAAAGTGACCACCACAGTCTAAACCGTGGCAATGCCATAAACTCCTTGAATCTCTTCCTTAGAGATGCATCTCTATATGATGTTATCAGTACATCTTTTGAAGAGGTGTGGGTCATCCCATATGAAGTATCAAGAATCATTTCAATTAAGCTCCTTAGGAATAATTCTCCTAGCCTTGTAGTTAGACATATCATCAAACCATGGTATCATCTTAATGGCTAGGATTTGTTCATTTGGGAATTCTACTTTGAGGGGGTACTTGTAGTGCTTGAGTTTTTTTGGATAAATTTTGGAAAGATGGCCTGCTACTAGATTTTCTGTCCCTTCTCTATCCCAAATTTCGACATCAAATTCTTGTATGGAATTAGGGTGTTTTATTAACATTCTTTCACACTTATTCATATAAAAAGCATGGTTTTGTGTTTCTTTCCCAATTTTGCTTCATGGTTGAAAACATGCTTCTTTTACACCAAATATGCTATATTTTTAATCCTCTTCTATTACCATTCGATGCCTTGATGTGTTTGTTAAGTGATTTCAGAGTTTATAGGGCAAGAATGGCCTAGAAGAGAGGAAGGAAGCATGCACAAGTGGAAGGAACATGAAAATTGAAGCTTTGGGGCATGGACATCGACGCGCACACGAGGTCTGTGCGCATGCGTGGATTTGCGTTGCTGAGACTGGTGCGCAAAGATGGCGCATTCGTGTGGCTGAGTGAGAAATCCGTAGACGCGTACGTGTGCCTTACGCGTACGCATGGATCGCAAAATTCCAAGGACGCACACGCGTGACTTACGCGTACGCGTGGCGCTAAACACGTGAAATTCTTAGTGAAATCATGACTGGCGATTTCGCAGGAGCTCTAGGTCCAATCTAAGCTGAATTTTGGACGCTAAAGACCCAAGAGAACTAAGGTAATAGGGGGAATTCAGACATTAGAGAATTTTAGCTAGTTTTGGAGTTTATGTTTCTAGAGAGAGAAATTCTCACTTCTCTTTAGGTTTTGGCTTTCTCAATTTGAATTTCTCTTGGATCCTTTGGTTAGATCTGAATTTAATTCAAGTTTACATTGCTTTAATTTGTAGATCTCACTCTCCTACTCTTGTTTTAGTGTTCTTATTACTCAAGTTATTGTAGATCTTGGGTTTGGATCTTGTTTACTTTGAATTCTATTAATGCATTGAGGAATTTCATGTTCATTGTTGTTACCTTATCGTTGTTTAGTGTTTGTAGTAGATAACTTTGATTTGAATTTTCTTCTCAATTTCATAATGTCTTTCATTCTTGTCCACCAAGTGTTTTAGAAAATGTCAACTATAGTTATGGAGTAGATTTTTTCACTCTTGGCTTGGGGGTTGAGTTATTGGAGACACTTGAATTGTCAATGTCCTTTGTTGATTCATAATTGGAAATTTCTAATTGATTTGCATGCCACTAAAGCTAGTCTTTCGTTAGGATTTGACTAGGACTTGTGGACTTAAATTGATTATCTCCATTTGACTATCCTTCATAGTTAGATGTTGACTAAGTGGAGCAATAACCAATTATTGTCACAATTGATGGAGACTATGATGATAGGACTTCCAATTCTCACCCCTAACCAAGGCTTATATATTGATTGATTGTCATTCATCTTTATTAGCTTAATTTCTTGGTTTTCTTATCTAAATTGTTAAGTGCTCATTATTTTAATTCTTGTCCACCTATTTTTCTTGTACTTAACTCCAAAACACCAAGAGAACTCCTAACCATTGATGTGCATCTTAGGGCAACTCCTAGGGAAAATGACTCAGGATTCTACTCCTAGTTATTGATTTGAATTTTGGTGACACATTTTCTAAATTTGGTGTGGAATTACTTGTTGGTTTAGACTATACTTATGACGGACTTAATTGGTAAATTCTAGACCGGCAATAAATTCTATCATCAAATTTTTGGCGTCGTTGTCGGGGAGTTACATATGTGTGCTATGTTGTTGGTTGGTATAAATATGTGGATATGTTAATACTTGCATTTTCCTTGATTGTTGTTTGTTCTATTGTTAGTTAGGATTAGTCTTTATTTAGTTTATTTTGTTGTCATGAGCTCTATACTTCCTTCATTGAATGACACGTTCATTACCGGATCCAAGCTTAGCTACATTTGATCCGGAGATTGAAAGAACTTTATTTCACATTAGGCAAGCTCGGAGATGGTTAGCCTTTGGTGGTGGTGAAAGGGTTTCTATTAATTCACCAACCATATTCGAGGTTGACTCCGAATCGTCTTTTGAAGAAGGCACTATCTACTCTTCCATTGATACTACTAATAACTCTTCCATTGATTTAGGTATCGATACTATGACCGCTCCAAGGAGAGTCACTCTTAAGGAAGTTGGTGCTCCGGATTTTGTTTTTCAACCACTTCAAGTGCGTCATCCGGACTTGAATGCTAATTTTGAGGTTAAAACCACTTTGATCAATCTTTTACCAAAGTTCCATGGACACCTTATTAGACACCTTAGGGACTTCCAAGGTGTATGTTCTACTATTAGGAGGGAAGGTTCCGATGAGGTTGCTGTTTGCTTGTATGCCTTTTCATTCTCTCTTGAGGGAAGAGCTAAATAGTGGTTCTACACTTTGCCCAATGAGATTGTTAGTGATTGGGATTTGCTTAGAAGGGAGTTCTTAGACAAATTCCTTCCTGTGGAAGTGACAGATAGATTACGGAAAGAAATTTCATGCATTATCCAAGGTGAATCGGAGACTTTATATGAGTATTGGGAACGGTTCCGCAAGCTTCTTGACTCATGCCCTAACCACATGATTGACACTCTAGTGTTGATTAGCTACTTTTTCCAAGGAATGAAATCGCAAGACAAAATCCTCTTGGATGCTTCAAGTAATGGTTCCTTGACAAAGTATATAACGGCGGAAAAAGCATCACAACTCATTACCGATTTGGCCGAGTCCACCCTACATCTAGACAAAGAAGCAATCATCAAAGAGCCATCAATGAAGTTTCTTCTAGTGGTGAGACCACCGCCCTTACCAAAACCTTGGGTGAGATGACTAGCATTCTAAAGCAACTCCAACTTAATCAACAACAACCTCAACCTCCACCTCATCAACAACAACAAAGTCAACAGTTGGTTCCCCAAAGAGTGCACGTAATTTGCTCTTGTTACTCCCATTATACGGATGAATGTCCAAGTCTCCAAGATGACAGTACCTACTAATGTCTATTACAACCATCCGAACCAAGGGTATGACCAACAAAGAGGCAACTATAACCAAGGGGGCAATTACAACCAAGGTTGGCAAGACAATTCCAACCAAGAATAGAGGGACAAATTTAACCAAGGAGGTAGGGATAATGGAGGGAAGCAAAGGTGGAAAAACAACCATCAACAACAACGGTACCAACAAAACCAACCATACCAACAAAACCCACCACACCAACATCAAAACCAAGGAAGAAACTACCAAACCTACCAACCGCCTCACCAAAGGCAAGCATCTCAACTCAATCAACCACAAACATCCCAAATTATCTATCCTTCCCCTTCTTCCAACCAAGATGAGACACTCCATTCTATCCTTCAAGGACAAAAAGAACTTCAAACCATACTTGCCTCTTGTCTCACCGGTCTTACATCTACCATCCAAGCTCTTCTAGCCCGTATGGAACCACCTCCTACCTCTACTCTTCAAGCTTCAAGTTCTAGTACTTTACCCTCTCAACCTTTACCCAACCCCAAGGGTGGCATCAATGCCATTACCTTGAGATCCGGAACCAAATTGCAAGAGAGGAGTCCGGAGACACCAAATCCAAAGGAAGTCACTCAAGAGGAGGATGTGGTTGAGGTAGAAGAATTTGAAGAGAAGGATGAGGCACATGAGGTAGTCGAAGAAGAAGTCAACCACCCAAGAGATGGAGTCTCTAAGGATGGGAAGGTCTTGGAAGAAGCTACTCCCATTCCATTTCCTACATTGACAAGGAAGACTAAGAACCATCTAGAGCTTGATCCCAAAATGGTGGAGATGTTCAAAAAAGTTGAGGTAACCATCCCTCTTTTTGATACTATTCACCAAGTCCCTAAATATGCCAGGTTTCTAAAAGATTTGTATATGAACAAGGAAAGAATACAAGATTTAGAAACTATTCCATTGAGAAGCTCTATTTTGGCTTTGATAGGTGCAATACCGGAAAAGTGTGGTGATCCGGGTCCTTGCTTAGTCACTTGCACCATAGATGGGGTCCAATTCATTGATTGCATGTGTGATCTTGGTGCCGGTGTTAGTATTATGCCTCTATCTATTTATCATTTCTTGAAACTCCCACCATTGAAACGGTCAGTGGCTCGGTTTTTATTGGCGGACAAGAGCATAATATCTGTGGTCGGTATTGCAGAGGATGTGTTGGTGAGTATAAAAGGATTGGTCTTCCCAATTGATTTCCATATTCTTGAGATGCTGCCTAGTGAATCCAAAAGGACATCATCCATCTTGCTTGGGAGGCCGTTCTTGAGGACCTCTCGGTTCAAACTGGATATTTTCTCGGGTACTTATTCTTTTGAGATTTATGGAAGAATTGTGAACTTTAGTCTTGATGAAGCCATGAGACACCCACCGGAGGATCATCCTATTTTCCAGTGTGACTTGATTGACAATGTTATAGCCGAAGTACATAATGCTAATCTTGATGAGAAGAGTATGATTCAAGGTCCAAGTATGGGGAACCCCCATGATTGTGAAGAGAACACCTTACCCACAAGGGTGCAAAACTCATGGAGGGTGTGTGTTAACTATCGGTATTTGAACATGGCCACTAGGAAGGATCACTTTCCATTGCCGTTCATTGATCAAATGCTTGATCGATTGTCTGGTAAATCTCATTACTGTTTTTTAGATGGCTATTCTGGGTATTTTCAAATCCACATTGCTCCAAAAGATCAGAAGAAAACTACCTTCAGATGCCTCTTTGGAACTTATACCTATAAGAGAAAGCCATTTGGCTTGTGCAATGCACCGGCAACGTTCCAAAGGTGCATCTTGAGTATATTCACAAATCTTCTTGAGCATTGCATGGAGGTGTTCATGGATGATTTTAGTGTGTATGGGGACTCCATTGATCTTTGCTTGGACAACCTTGCAAAAGTATTAGAGAGGTGTACTAAATCAAACCTTGTTCTTAATTTTGAGAAATGTCATTTTATGGTTAGACAATGTATTGTTTTAGGTCACATTGTCTCTAATAATGGTATTTCTGTGGATCCAGCAAAGGTCAATGTTATCTCTAGTTTGCATTACCCCTCTTCTGTGAGGAAAGTCCATCCGTTCCTTGCTCATTGGTACACGAAATCGTGATACACAACTTCGTGCAGCTGACCAGCAAGTGTACTGGGTCGTCCAAGTAATACCTTAGGTGAGTAAGGGTCGATCCCACGGAGATTGTCGGCTTAAAGCAAGCTATGGTCATCTTGTAAATCTCAGTCAGGAAGATTCAAATGATTATGGGGTTTTAATAAATAAAAGAACGAAATAGAACATAAAATAGGATAGAGATACTTATGTAATTCATTGGTGGGAATTTCAGATAAGCGTATGAAGATGCTTTGTTCCCTCTGAGCCTCTGATTTCCAATTTCCTTCATCAAATCATTCATACTCCTTTCCATGGCAAGCTGTATGTAGGTAGATCACCGTTGTCAATGGCTACCATCCAAGCTGTTGTTCAAGTAAAGAGCTTTTCCAAGTTTTACAAGAACTCAATTAGAACATGGGTCATACTTCCGTTCCACCCATATTCATGAAATAAAGAGCGAAAACAATTATTGAAATATAAATCAAAGCATGGAATAAATTAGAAAGATCAAACGAATTAATCCATTACAAATAGACAGAGCTCCTAACCTTAACAATGGAGGATTAGTTGCTCATGGTTTAGAGCAGAAAAATAATAAGGGTTCTGGTAACAATGTGATACTGCCTAAATGTACAGATTTTCTATTTATTACTAATCCTCATAGGTTAAAAATAAAAAATTAAAAATAATATCCTTTCCTAAAAGATAAGATTTGAATTTAAATTCGAATTAACTAATAGATCTTCAGTTGATGGTTGGGGACCACTTGATTTGTCCATTCTGCAGCTTCTAATCTGTGTTTTCTGGGCTGGAAAGTGGGTCAAAACAGCCCAAAATTTGTAACCAGCGTCATTTGTATTTTTGCAGATCGCGCATGTGACGCGTCCGCGTCAGCCATGTGTTCGCGTCATTTGTGCAGATTACAGTCCACGCGTTCGCGTCAGGCATGCAATCGCGTCATTGCAATTTCTCCATTTCGTGCGGTCGCGTGAGCCATGCGTCCGCGTCAGTCTTCGCTGGTCATCTCTTTGGTGTCTTCTTTTTCTCTGCAGAAACTTCATCAAATCCATCCGAATTCTACCTAAAATAAATAAAATTGCACAAAACTCAAAATAGCATCCATAGTGGCTAAAATATAATTAATTCTCAATTAAACTTAACAATTTAGATGCAAATTCACTAGGAAAAGATAGATAAGATGCTCACGCATCACAACACCAAACTTAAACTGTTGCTTGTCCTCAAGCAACCAAAACTAATATAGGTTTAGGATGTGAATTTGCATGAGAATGAGAGTTCGATTAAGCTCATGTCTCTTTTTATAGTGGGGTTTATAACTGTAATCCTGAATAGGTTTGGCATCTCACTCTCCTTTGAATCAAAAGAATGTTAATGTCATCTGGAATTAGAATCCAGATAATATTATGAATTCTTTGATCTTTTATATTTCAGTATAATCCTTGAACACAACAACATTTACTTTAATTTATTTTTCTTTGGTGCTTTGCACCTTGAGCCTAGCCGTGACTTTAAATGTTTTGTCTCAAGAGTTACTTGACACAGAAACACCACAAGCACTTAACTGGGGAACTCTCTTTGAGTTCTGGTTTTTCTTTCAGTTACTCCCAGACAGTGGTGCTCAAAGCCTTTGGCATACTCTGTTAAGCGCACTTGGTCTCGACTCTAAGTGTTCTGTCTCAAGGATTACTTGACACAATCACACCACAAGCATATGACTAGGGAAACAACTCTTTGAGCTTTTAATCATGTCCGACCTCCCTAGTCATTGATGCTCAGAGCCTTGGACCTTGCTTTTATTTTATTTTATTTTTTTCGCTGTTTCTTTTGCTTCAAGGATTAAATTTTTTGTTTATTTCAGAGAAGTAATAATAATTCTCTAAATTCCTGTTCCTTATACATCAACATCCCTTGATTCAAATTCAAATATGCACTGTTCATATCATGCATTCAAAAATCATAGAAAATACCACCATATTTAAGTAAATAAGACTATTCTTAGAATTAACTCAATTTCTCATGCAATACTTCACTTCTTTTTCTTTTCTTTTTAGATTTAAGTTCAGTGAGTGGTACATGAAACATCTTTTCAGCATTAAAGCAATTAAAAGAAAATTAATCCTATGATTCTAACTAATAAAAGATTATGCAACAGACAAAGTGAAATAGCAGAAAACCGGAACATAACATAGAAAAAGAAAGGAGGAATAAAAATGAAAGGAACTCAACCACCTTAGTTATCCTAGCTGTCGCTTTATTCTTCAGGTTGTGCTCCTTAATGAAGATTATTTACCTCCCTTTTGTGCCAGAAAACCAATAAGTGCAGCGTCCAACAACACCAAACTTAAAGGTTTGCTTGTCCTCAAGCAAATAAGAACTGAAAATAGAGAGAGATAAATATTATGAGGAAAGAAAATGAAAAATAAAAGGATAAAATAACAAGAGAGGATTAGGATTGGGAGAGAGAGAGAAAGAAAACTGGGTGGCAAACTAGTATGGCGCAATCGACGCGAACGCATGCAGCACGCGGTCGCGTGGGTCGCGCCTTCCCAAAATGACGCGGAAGCGTCAGGCACGCGATCACGTGCCCTGAATTTTATGCTATTCGCGCGAAGCCAGCAGCGTGCCCGCGCGACTTTCTGTTCGCATGGCTTGGGATGCCTATTTTCATACGACGCGATCGTATCGTTCATGCTAACTGGTGCACGAAATTGCAATCACACTTTTGCAATTCTGCACAACTAACCAGCAAGTGCACTGGGTCGTCCAAGTAATACCTTACGTGAGTAAGGGTCGATCCCACGGAGATTGTCGGCTTGAAGCAAGCTATGGTTATCTTGTAACTCATAGTCAGGATATCAATAATTATCAGGGTTGATTGTAAAAAGTAAAAGAACATGAAATAAGTACTTGTTTTGCAGTAATGGAGAACAGGTTGAGGTTTTGGAGATGCTCTATCTTCTGAATCTCTGCTTTCCTACTGTCTTCTTCTTCAAGCATGCAAGACTCCTTCCATGGAAAGCTGTATGTAGGGTTTCACCGTTGTCAATGGCTACCTCCCATCCTCTCAGTGAAAATGTTTAACGCGCTCTGTCACAGCACAGCTAATCATCTATCAGTTCTCAATCAGGTTGGAATAGAATCCAGTGATTCTTTTGCGTCTGTCACTAATGCCCAGCCTTCAGGAGTTTGAAGCTCGTCACAGTCATTCAATCCTTGAATCCTACTCAGAATACCACAGACAAGGTTTAGACCTTCCGAATTCTCTTGAATGTCGCCATCAATTCTAGCTTATACCACGAAGATTCTTATTAAGAAATCTAAGAGATATCTACTCAATCTAAGGTAGAACGGAGGTGGTTGTCAGGCACACGTTCATAGGTGAGAATGATGATGAGTGTCACAGGTCATCACATTCGTCATGTTTAGGAACAAGTGATATCTTAGAATAGAAGCAAGCGTGATTGAATGAAAAAACAGTAGAAATTGCATTAATCCATCAAGACACAGCAGAGCTCCTCACAGCTTTGTAGTTTGTAATATCTGCAAACCATGGAGCTTCCTGAATGGCAAAAAGTTGCTCATCTGGGAAGGTCTCAGAGATCTCAGTAGAAGGGAGGGACGTCCTAGCTACTGGTTCTATTCGGGACAGATGATCAGCTACTTGGTTCTCTGTCCCTTTTTTGTCTCTTATTTCTATATCAAACTCTTGCAGAAGCAACACTCATCTTATGAGCCTGGGTTTTGAATCCTGCTTTGTGAGTAAGTACTTAAGAGCAGTATGGTCAGTGTACACAATCACCTTTGATCCTACTAGATAGGATCTAAACTTGTCAATGGCATAGACCACTGCAAGTAACTCTTTTTCTGTGGTTGTGTAATTCTTCTGTGCATCATTTAGAACACGGCTGGCATAATAAATAACGTGCAAAAGCTTGTTATGCCTCTGTCCCAACACTGCACCAATGGCATGGTCACTGGCATCACACATTAGTTCAAATGGCAATGTCCAATCTGGTGCAGAGATGACTGGTGCTGTGACCAGCTTAGCTTTCAGGGTCTCAAATGCCTGCAGACACTGTGTGTCAAACACAAATGGTGTGTCAGCAGCTAGCAGGTTGCTCAGAGGTTTAGCAATTTT
>NC_029776.3:48111722-48113539 GCF_000817695.3 Arachis duranensis | reverse complement strand
TTTCTGCACCACCTCCTTCATGGCTGGATTTAGCCGCCTTTGTGGTTGAACCACTGGTTTGGCATTATCCTCCAATAGGATCTTGTGCATGCATCTTGCTGGACTAATGCCCTTAAGATCACTTATGGACCACCCAAGAGCTGTCTTGTGTGTCCTTAGCACTTCAATCAGTGCTTCCTTTTCCTATGGATTTAAAGCAGAGCTTATGATCACTGGAAAAGTGTCACCCTCTCCTAGAAATGCATACTTCAGGGATGGTGGTAGTGGTTTGAGCTCAGGTTTGGGAGGCTTATCCTCTTCCTGAGGAATTTTAAAAAATTCTTTTGTTTCCTCTGGTTCTTCCTGATCAGGATGAACATCCTTGAAGATGTCCTCTAGCTCTGATTCTAGACTTTCAGTCATATTGATCTCTTCCACCAAAGAGTTAATAATGTCAGCGTTCATGCAGTCATCTGGTGTGTCTGGATGCTGCATAGCTTTTACAGCATTCAACTTGAACTCATCCTCATTGACTCTCAGGGTTACTTCCCCTTTTTGTACATCAATGAGAGTTTGTCCAGTTGATAGGAAAGGTCTTCCTAGAATGAGAGTTGCACTCTTGTGCTCCTCCATTTCCAGCACTACAAAGTCAGTTGGAAAGGCGAATGGCCCAACCTTGACAATCATGTCCTCAATTATGCCTGATGAATATTTAATGGAGTCATCAGCAAGTTGGAGGCATATCCGTGTTGGTTTGACTTCTTCAGTCAACCCAAGCTTTCTGATAGTGGATGCAGGTATTAGATTGATACTTGCTCCAAGGTCACACAGGGCTGTCTTGGTGCAAGCACCTTCTAATGTGCATGGTATCATAAAGCTTCCTGGATCTTGAAGCTTTTCTGGTAAGCTTTTCAGAATGACTGCACTGCATTCTTCAGTGAGAAACACTTTTTCAGTTTCTCTCCAATCCTTCTTATGACTTAAGATCTCTTTCATGAACTTAGCATAAGAAGGTATTTGCTCAAGTGCCTCTGCAAACAGAATCTTTATTTCACGAGTCCTTAGATAGTCTGCAAAGCGGGCAAATTGCTTATCCTGTTCCGCTTGGCGGAGTTTCTGAGGATAAGGCATCTTGGCTTTATATTATTCAACCTTAGTTGCTGCAGGTTTATTCCTTACAGAGGTGGTTGGAGAAGCCTTTTTAGAAGGGTTACTACCAGCATTCTCAGGTGTCTGATTCCCCATTGGCGTTTGAATGCCAGGATTGGGTGAAGAATGGGCGTTTAACGTCAACTTTTCCCCCTTTTTTGGCGTTTGAACGCCAAAACTGGGCAGGGAATGGGCGTTTAACGCCAGCTTTTCCCCCCTTTCTGGCGTTTGGACGCCAAGAGTATTCCTCTCTGGGCTCTTACTGTCCTCAGAGGGATTTTGGACAGTGGTTTGGTTATCCTCTGTCAATTGTTCCTTTATTGGCTTTTTGCTACTTTGAGCAGTGTTATTCAATGTCTTCCCACTCCTCAGTTGAACTACTTGGCATTCTTCTGTTATCTGTTTAGATAACTACTGTTTTGCCTGATTCAACTGTGATTCTATGTTCTTGTTAGCAATTTTAGTTTCTTGGAGCATCTCTTTAAATTCTGCTAACTGTTTTGTCATCAGGTGTAATTGCTGATTAAGCTCAACCATCTGTTCTTGAGGATTAGGATCAGTGGCTATTACCATAACTTCTTCTTTTGTAGAGGACTCATTGCTAGAGTACAAATGTTGATTTCTAGCAACAGTATCTATAAGCTATTGAGCCTCCTCAATCGTCTTCCTCATATGTATAGATCCACCAG
>NC_029776.3:48111188-48111677 GCF_000817695.3 Arachis duranensis | reverse complement strand
AGCCCATAGTAGAAGATGTCTAACTGTACCCACTCTGAAAACATTTCAGAGGGGCATTTTCTTAGCATACCTCTATACCTCTCCCAGGCATTATAAAGGGATTCATTATCCTCTTGTTTAAAGCCTTGGATGTCCAGCCTTAGCTGTGTCATCCTTTTTGGAGGGTAAAATTAATTCAGAAATTTGTCTGATAACTGTTTCCATGTCTTTATGCTTGTTGTAGGTTGGTTATTCAACCACCTCTTAGCTTGATCTTTTACAGCAAATGGAAACAGCAATAGTCTGTAGACATCCTGATCCACCTTTTTATCACGTACTGTGTCAGAAATTTGTAAGAATTGTGCCAGAAATTCAGTAGGTTCTTCCTGTGGAAGACCGGAATACTGGCAATTTTGCTGCACCATGATAATGAGTTGAGGATTTAGCTCAAAGCTGCTTGCTTTAATGGGAGGTATACAGATGCTACTCCCATATGCAGTTGTAATGGGG
>NC_029776.3:48110383-48111167 GCF_000817695.3 Arachis duranensis | reverse complement strand
CATATGCAGCTGTAATGGGGTTAGCATATGACCCCAGAGTCCTTCTGGACTGTTCAATTCCACTTAGGTCCATGATGGAGAGAGGGAATATGATATGGATTCACAATTAAAGTAAATTTTTTTTGATTGAAGGTGACTGAAAAATTTAAAATAAAATAAAATAAAATTTCGAAAACTAAAAAATAAGATCAAAACAAATTGAAAAATAAATCAATTAGTTAATAAAAAAGATTTTAGAATTAGCAATTGAAAAGATATGATTGAAAATTATCTTCAAAAAGATTTAATTTTTGAAATGAGGAAAGAGAGAGAAACAACAAAATGACACCAAACTTAGAATTTTTAGAAAATCAGACACAAATTTTCGAAAACTTAAAGGAAAACACAAAGAAGACACCAAACTTAGAATTTTTAAGGATCAAGAAAGGACTAAGGACATGCAAATTCGAAAAATAAAAGAAAACAAAAGCATGCAATTGACACCAAACTTAAAATATGAAACTAAACTCAAATAAAAGACTCTAAACCAACAAAAATAAAACAGTCCTAATCTAAGCAACAAGATAAACCGTCAGTTGTCCAAACTCAACAATCCCCAGCAACGGCGCCAAAAACTTGGTGCACGAAATTGCAATCACACTTTTGCAATTCCGCACAACTAACCAGCAAGTGCACTGGGTCGTCCAAGTAATACCTTACGTGAGTAAGGGTCGATCCCACGGAGATTGTCGGCTTGAAGCAAGCTATGGTTATCTTGTAACTCTTAGTCAGGATATCAATAATT
>NC_029776.3:48100210-48107438 GCF_000817695.3 Arachis duranensis | reverse complement strand
AGGAAAAAAGAGCTTTGGAGCACACTTTGAAGTTGGAGCACACTTTGGAGGCTTAGGCCACGCTTTTAAAAGCGTGGCCCATGACCAAATTAAAGGAGAATAGGCAATCAGCACACACTGCCCTGCTCTTGCCAAGGGCAGAGCAGAATCGTGATGCAAAGTGAGGTTGGAAGCAAGAATTTTCGCTAAGGTAAAATCTGGGCGCTCACAGCATGACCATGCCTCCTTCAAAGGGCTATAACTTGAGCTACAGACGTCCAATTGATGTGCTTCCAATTGTGTTTGAAAGCTGACATTCAGAGCTTTCCAACGATATATAGCAATCCATATTTGGCATACAATTCAGGCAGGAACGAAAGGCATCTTTAAGGGCCATGAGAAAGCAAGGAACTAGGCCTTACTTTGGTGCCAAGAAAACCAAGGAAAAGAAGTAGCGTGTGCATCCACCGAGTTTCGAACGCAGAGCTTCACTTTTGGAAACATTGCCCTGCCCTCCACAAGGGCAGGGCAGCATTGTGTGATGCACGGCCAGCGCACAAGAGTTGGCGCACCAAGGGAGTCTCGGCAGCAATAGCACGCACGGGCAGCAGAATCTGGCGCACCAAAAAACTCTGCCCTGCCTTCCACAAGGGCAGGGCAGCATCCTGCAGCACCACACGCACCAACACGCACGCACGAAGGCCACACGCACCATTTTCTACCCTGCCTTCCACAAGGGCAGGCTCCTGGAAGAAATTTTTCTTGGGCTGAAAATTGGATTAAAAATCCAATTTAATTCATTTCTTCACCAAATCAAAAGCCCATCCAAATCCCAATATCCAAGAATAGAAAGTGTATAAATAGGAGATAGTTTGATGTAATTAGGACCTTTCTTTTGAGCTTTGAACCTTTTCTTTTATTTTTGACTTTTGAACCTTCTCTAGGAGACTTCACTGAGAGTGAGGCACGGAGATTTCAGAGAATTGGGGAGGAGAATTGATCTCTCTTCTTCCTCGTTCTTGCTTGAGCATTTTTACTTTTCTTGTTTGAGTCTTGGGTGTGAAGAATTGAGGAATTTCTGTCTCAATCTCCATTCAAGATATCTTTAATTTCTCTTCTGCATAATTGAGTTCAATTACATATCCTTTACTACTTCTTCTTTAATTTCTTGTTAATTGCTTTGTGAACTTGGATCTGGGAAGGCAATTGAGATCTAGACTTTGCTATCTAGTCTCTGGAGTACTGAAATCCCATTTTCCTTTTTGGTTCTTCTGTGAACCCCTGTTGCAATTTAATTTCATTTCCTGTTTGAATTCTAGTTACTTCCAATTCATCTTCTGCTTATTAATTGTTACAATTTAATTTCCTTTGCTGAAATTCTGAATTCTCAATCATCAACTCCCCTTTTCCATTCAAGCAATTTACATTTCTTGCATTTTAAGTTACTGCAATTTACATTTCTTGCACTTTAAGTTTCAGTCATTTAATTTCTTGTTCTTTAAGATTCAGCATCTATACTTTCCGTTCTCTTTAATTCCTGCAATTCATCCCTCTCCCGTTACATTTCCTGCTATTTACATACTGTTGGCTACAAAATCACTCAACCAATACTTGATTCGCTTGACTAAATCAACCACTGAACTAAAATTGCTCAATCCTTCAATCCCTGTGGGATCGACCTCACTCCCGTGAGTTTTATTACTTGATGCGACCCGGTACACTTGCCGGTGAGTTTTGTGTTGGATCGTTTTCCACACATCAAGAAATTCATTTTCCGCAAAAACACCATCAAGTTTTTGGTGCCGTTGTCGGGGATTTGATTAGATCAACAATGATTAAGTGGGTGAGAAGTCTAGATCAAGCATTTTCTTTTTTTTGTTCTCTGTTTTAAAGTTGAGACCAAGGTGTTTGTGTTTTTGCCTTACTAAGCAAAACTCATATCTGATATGAGTAATTTCAATTTTCATTGGTATTGTGTTTTACAAAATTCAAATGGAGTTCACCTCATCTTTTAATCAAACAAACTTCATGGGATATTGCCCACCATCACAATATGATTCAAGTCATTATTCTAATGATGGTTGGGAATATCACCAAGAAGATACAAATTCTGAGCACTTCAATCAATGGAGACTTGCTCCAAAGTCACAAATTGATCAAGCTGAGCACATGAGATACTGTCCAAAACCACAGAATGACTTATATCATTATCCTCATGGTGTCTGGACATATCAAGAAGAATGTGAACAATCAGTTAAAATGGGACACCTTCCAGAGACACAATATGATCCAGATTTTGATGAGTCTAACAACTACTCATATTATGGCTGGGAAAGTCAAAATCAAAGAAATCTTAGTAATACATACTGTGATGAGTTCAATAATTCTTCAAATTGTGATTCAGAGGATCTCCTTCAAAAGTCCAGAGGATTTTTTGAAAGACAGGAACAAGCCTGGAAAAGGAAAGAAATCCTCCATCAGAGGACAAATGAGCACCTGGAGAACATAAGGAAACACTTAGAACCATCAAACAATAAAAATCAATTTGTGAAAGAGGAAGTGGAAAAACAAGAACAAAAAGGTCCCTGTTGCAAGTAAAATTGCAATAAAGGATGAGGGACATGAGCCAAGGATTTTACAATCACAAAAGCTACTTGAGGTGACAATGAAACATAAAGATTCCCTCCCAAAGGAATTAATGGAAAATCATGACAAAAAAAGGGAGGAAGATACTACTCCAATAATCACACAGCAACCAAGTCTTGAATCTAAAGAAGTGAAGGCAACTAGCAAGAACACCAATTCTGTCCCTAATCCAGCAAGCAAGATCAATCAAGCCATTTGCAAAAGGAAGCTTGCTGAGGAAAGGCTAAGACAAGGGACACTAGCTGAATCTTTCCCTCCTTTGAGGTCATTCCTCTTAACAAACTGGAAGAAGAGGAAGAAAGTGAAGAACAACATGTCAAGCTAATGACACTAAAAGAGCACTTGTTGGGAGGTAACCCAACCGTAGGTATAATTTCTCTTTTCTGCTTTGTTTTCTTTCTTTACCTTGTTTAAATTCAATAAATTGGCATGTGGTTACATTCTAAGTTTGGTGTTGCCCTGCAACAAATTGTTTTCAATTCCTTTGGATGATTGCATCAATTCTACATGAAAATGTCACACTAAGATTCTAAGTTTGGTGTGCCACTTAATTTTCTATGCAATGAATCCAACATCACTTGTCTGCATAATCATATTGCCTTTTGCAATGTTATTTTTCTTCTTCTTAGTTAGATAATTTTTGTTTTCCCTTTGTTTCATTCATTTACTTGTTTTTAATGCTCTCTTTCATTAACTGTTTTGTTAATACATCACCAAGACATCTTTATTCATGACAGACTCTTCATTTGGTGATTGTACTTAACAAATAATAGTTTCACTTGCTTAGTTTCAATTCAAATAAACTGACATATGATTGCATTCTAAATTTGGTGTTGCTATGCAACAAAAATTTGGTTCCAATATCTACTAGATACTTGCATCAATTCCAAGTGAAAGTGTCACACTTTGCATCAATTCCAAGTGAGAGTGTCACACTAAGTTTGGTGTGCCACTTATCTTTTATGCAATGTATTGTGCACACCTTCTTATCTATGCAATCACAATGTCTCTGTCCTTTGTGCCTTGATTTTTATCTTTCATTTTGCTTGCTTAGAACACATGTACTACTAACATCCTCTTGTGTAAGACACTCATGATCCATTTTAGACTCCACCACCATTGTCCTAACTGTTGCTTAAGGATAAGCAAGCATTCTGAGTTGGTATAGGAAGGAGAAGAATGGGAGGAAAATGACAACAATAGAGAAGATAAATTGCAAGGTTGTAAAGTTCCTTTTCCTCTCATTTATTTCCAGCACTTTAAATTGCATGATTGTCTTTATATTCTCTGTATGCATGTGTGGTATGACTAAGCATAGCTTGAATTTAATTTATAATATATTGCTGTGGCATTATAACTACCAACTTGAATTCTGTGAGTTCAAAAGAAATAAAGTATCATGATCATAAACAAACAAGGCATTAAAAAAGAACTTAGCATGTGCATACAAGTATTGGAAAGCTAGTATGATTGATTGTTGCTCAATTGCATTGGATTTTATTTAATTGAAGTTTTTCATCTAGTACATTTTGTGAAATCTTTTGAAATCATGAAAACCTTGAAGAAACAAATACAATTAAAGCAAGAAAAGAAAAAGGGAAAGAATGAGAAAGCTGAAGGCTCTGAGTACCAATGGCAATTTATTTGCTAAGTGCTTGTGGTGTTTATGTATCAAGCCAAATGCTTGAAAACAAAACACTTAGAAGTCAAGGCTAGGCTCAAGTGCAAAAGCACTCCCTCAAAGCTCAAGGTTCTGAGCATCAATGATTAGAGAGTCAAGAAAAGAAAAAAAATTGATGAGCTTAATGAAGTCCTCTAATTAAATGCTTGTGGTGCTTATGTATCAAGTGGTAATACTTGAAAACAAAGCATTTAGAAGTCGTAGCTTTGTTATTAACTCATGGGGCAAAGCACCCAAAAGGAGAAGTAAAAAAAAAAATCAAAAGCTTGTTTCAAGGAAGAATTATAAGAAAAAGATTTCATAAAATGAGCTAGATAGAAGCATCAATCATTTACATTTCTTTTGTGATTGAAGCATGCATAGAAAACTAGCTAACTATGAACATTGAGTTGCTATTCTTCTTACCTTGGATTGTCAATCTTTATTGCATGATTCTTTTCTTTCTTGGGGACAAGCAAGGTTTAAGTTTGGTGTTGTGATGACATGTCATCATATACCTATTTTTCTATGCTTTTTCATACAAGAAATTGATAATTTGTGCTTAAATATTGAATGCTTTTGTACTTAAATGATATATTTTCTTGATATTTTAATTTTATAAATCTTGTAGGAAATAAGAAGAAAAAGAAGCAAAGAAGCACAGAAAAAAGGAGAAAAAAGAGCTTTGGGACACACTTTGAAGTTGGAGCACACTTTGGAGCCTTAGGCCACGCTTTTAAAAGCGTGGCCCATGACCAAATTAAAGGAGAATAGGCAATCAGCACACACTGCCCTGCTCTTGCCAAGGGCAGAGCAATATTGTGATGCAAAGTGAGGTTGGAAGCAAGAATTTTCGCTAAGGTTAAAACCAGGCGCTCACAGCATGACCATGCCTATTTCAAAGGGCTATAACTTGAGCTACAGATGTCCGATTGATGTGCTTCCAGTTGCGTTGGAAAGCTGACATTCAGAGCTTTCCAACGATATATAGCAATCCATATTTAGCGTACAATTGAGGCATGAGTGAAAGGCGTCTTTAAGGGCCAAAAATAAGCAAAAATAAACCAAAGTGCTTCCACCAAGGTTCGAAGCTGGAGCCTCACTCCAAAGCAAAGTAGCGCTCATTATTCTGCTCTGCCCTCTTGGAGAGCAGGGCAATGTCGTGCTATTCTTGAAGAAAATCCAAGAAAAATCAACTCCAAGTGCCACCCATGGATTTCGAACCAAGCACCTAAGGGGAAGTGGGGAGCGCTACACACAAGGGAGCTTGCGCGCATCACTTTGACACGGCCCAGGGAAGCATGGCACGCACCATGCCACCACTGCCCTGCTCTCCACAAGGGCAGGGCAGCATCTTGATGCTTCCAAGCCTTGGCAAGGGCAGGGCAGCATCCTGAATGCCTATCCCACACTTGGCACGCACAATTTCCCTGCTCTGCCCTCCACAAGGGCAGGGCAGCCTCCTGGGAGCAAAGACTCATGGGCCAAAATCCAACCAAAATTCCATTTAAATTCAATTCCTCTCCAAATTTAATCAAGGCCAACCAAACCCATTTCTCCTCAAATCCAAAGCAAGCAAAGCCCACATCATCACTCAAAGGCACATGGATCAATTAAATTAGGATTTTCATTTTTGTAATTTGTTTTTAATTTCAATTTCATTTTATTTTGTAGAAAGCCTATATAAAGGCATCACTCTCATTTCAGAAAAGGGGGAGAGGCTCCATTAGAAGGAGGCAAGCTCCACTAGGGAGCATTAGGATTTGAGAGTTCTCTCCTTTAGTTTTTTTTACTGTCTTAAATCTGGGATTGAGAGTGAAGGAATTCTGTTTCCCTCTTGGTCTGAGATTTCTCTTGTTATTCTTCTGCAAAATTTCAGTGAATTAAGGATTTGAACCAAAACTCTCTTTACTGCTTTCATCTTCTTTCCTTTTGCAATTGTTCTTGGTTGGATCAAGGAAGGAATTGAGATCTAGACTTGTTTTCTAGTCTCATTGATTCCCTGAGATCCTCACTTGTCTTTTTAGATTTCATATTTGAATTGAGCTTTCTTGCTGATTTACTTCTCTGCCGTTATTTCATCTGCATTTTTACCTTTCTGTTCCTATTGCTTCCAATTTACTTTTAAGCAATTTAATCTCCCTGCAATTGTTCTACGCTTTTCTTTACTGCTCTCTTTAATTTCCAGCACCCAACCCCCCTTTACTTTTCATGCAATTTACTTTTCTTGTAATTTAAGTTTCAGCTATTTTACTTTTTGCAACTTTAAATTTCCTGTCATTTATAATTTTGTTGGCTACATTTCATCCAATATCCCTTCAATTTTAGCTTGACTAAACTAATCACCCAATAAAGTTGCTTGATCCATCAATCCCTGTGGGATCGACCTCACTCTTGTGAGTTATTACTACTTGATGCGACCCGGTATACTTGCCGGTTGGATATGTGTGTTGGAAATTCATTTTCCGCAAAAACACCATCAAGTTTTTGTGTGATGACATGTCATCATATACCTATTTTTCTATGCTTTTTCATACAAGAAATTGATGATTTGTGCTTAAATATTGAATGCTTTTATACTTAATTGGTATATTTCCTTGATCTTTTAATTTTATAAATCTTGTAGGAAATAAGAAGAAAAAGAAGCAAAGAAGCACAAAAAAAGGAGAAAAAAAGAGCTTTGGGACACACTTTGAAGTTGGAGCACACTTTGGAGCCTTAGGCCACGCTTTTAAAAGCGTGGCCCATGACCAAATTAAAGGAGAATAGGCAATCAGCACACACTGCCCTGCTCTTGCCAAGGGCAGGGCAGAATCGTGATGCAAAGTGAGGTTGGAAGCAAGAATTTTCGCTAAGGTAAAATCTGGGCGCTCACAGCATGACCATGCCTCCTTCAAAGGGCTATAACTTGAGCTACAGACGTCCAATTGATGTGCTTCCAGT
>NC_029776.3:48098027-48100184 GCF_000817695.3 Arachis duranensis | reverse complement strand
GAAATTCTGTTTCAATCTCACCTTGAGATCTCTTGTTTACTTTTTCTGCATAATTGAAATTCACATACTGCTTCATCTTCTCTTTAATTCTGCAATTCATTTTTCTTCTTTCTTCTGCAAATTGTTCTCTGAAGTGATCAAGGAAGGGCTTGAGATCTAGACTTGTTCTCTAGTCTCATTGATTCCCTGAGATCTTGAATTTCTTTTCTAAGTTTCACAATTGAGTTGAATTTTGTTTCTGTTTTGGTCAAGTGAGCAATTGAGCTCTTGGCTTTCCTTCTGTTTTTACTGTTCCATTGGTTTTCAATTTACTTTTAAGCAATTTAATTCTTCTGCACTTGTTCTTCATTTTACATTTCTGTTCATGATCCCAATTTACTTTCCTGCAAGTTAAGCTTTCTGCAAGAGTTTCTGAGTTTTGATCTATTGCTCTCTTTAATTTCCAGCACCCAACCCCCCTTTACTTTTCATGCAATTTACTTTCTTGCAATTTAAGTTTCAGCTATTTTACTTTCTTGTTCTTTATGTTTCCTGCCTATTTAGATTCTATCATTTACAATTCTTGTCAATTTACTTTCTGTTGGCTACAATTTCACTCAATTCCACTTCAATGTTAGCTTGACTAAACTAATCACCCACTAAAGTTGCTTGATCCATCAATCCCTGTGGGATCGACCTCACTCTAAGTGAGTTATTACTACTTGATGCGACCTGCTATACTTGCCGGTTAGATCTATGTGTTTGGAAATTCATTTTTCCACAAAAACACCATCAAGTTTTTGGCGCCGTTGCCGGGGATTGATTTAGATCAACAATGATTAAGTGGGTGAGAAGTCTAGATCAAGCATTTTTTGTTTTTGTTCTCTGTTTTAAATTGATAGCAAGGTGTTTGAGTTATTGCCTCACTAAGAAATTCTTCATCTGTGACATGAATTTCAAATTTCCTTGATGTTTACAAAATACAAATGGAGTTCAACTCATCTTATGGTCAAACAAAATTTTATGGGATATCACCCACCATCACCGATCTCTAATGGTGGCTGGGAATATCACCAAGAAATTACAAATTCTAAGCACTCCAATCCATGGAGAATTGCTTTAGAGACACAAGATGAACAAGAGAATCATATGGGACACTTCCCAGAGACACAATATGATCCAGATTTTGATGAGTCTAACAACTACTCATATTGTGACTGGAAAACTCAAAATCAAATTCTAATGGTGGCTGGGAAGGAAATTCTAATGCTCCATATGATATTCATCCAAAGATATCATCACTTGACCATGCTTCAACAGAAAGCCTCTATCAAAATTCACTACCCACACAAACTTCCATGAACCAAAGCCTCTCAAAGCTTGAGACCATGTTTGAAAAATATGAGAGGGAGGCACAGATATCCTGGAACGAGCAAGAAAATTCATTCAAAAACATGGAAATAATGTTAGCTCAATTGGTGAGTGCAACAAGGAAAGAGGAAGGGCAAGATGAGGAAGCCTCTGTGTCAAGTAAAATTTCAATGAAAAAAAAGGTGGTGGAAATATTTGAACCTGAAACTGCACTTGAGATGACAAGAGAACCTGAACACTCACAACCTTCACAAACTTCCCTGGACCAAAATACCTCAACACTTGAATCCATGATTGAAAGGTATGAAGAGGAGATGAAGAAAGCTTGGGAAGATCAACAAACCTCCTCCATGAAAGAGCTATTAAAGCAAATGTTGAGTGTAAAAGAGGAAGTGGAAAAACAAGCTAGTGAGGAGGACAATCAAGAACGTCCAAACTCAAGGGAAACAGAGAGGCTCATGAAGGACAAGCTCATTGAACCACCAATTCAAAAGGCTCTGGATGAATACAAATCTCCAATAATCACACAGCAACCAAGTTTTGAATTCAAAGAAGTGAAGGCAACTAACAAGAGCACCAATCCTGTCCCTAATCCAGCAAGGAAGATCAATCAAGCCATTTGCAAAAGGAAGCTTGCTGAGGAAAGGCCAAGACAAGGGACAAAAGCTGAAACTTCTCCCTCCTTGAAGTCATTCCTCTTAACCAATTGGAAGAAGAGGAAGAAAGTGAAGAACAACATGTCAAGCTAATGACACTAAAAGAGCACTTGTTGGGAGGTAACCCAACCGTAGGTATAATTTCTTCTCT
>NC_029776.3:48092809-48096740 GCF_000817695.3 Arachis duranensis | reverse complement strand
AATGCTTTTATACTTAATTGATATATTTTCTTGATATTTTAATTTTATAAATCTTGTAGGAAATAAGAAGAAAAAGAAGCAAAGAAGCACAAAAAAAGGAGAAAAAAAGAGCTTTGGGACACACTTTGAAGCCTTAGGCCACGATTTTAAAAGCGTGGCCCATGACCAAATTAAAGGAGAATAGGAAATCAGCACACACTGCCCTGCTCTTGCCAAGGGCAGGGCAGAATCGTGATGCAAAGTGAGGTTGGAAGCAAGAATTTTCGCTAAGGTAAAATCTGGGCGCTCACAGCATGACCATGCCTCCTTCAAAGGGCTATAACTTGAGCTACAGACGTCCAATTGATGTGCTTCCAGTTGCGTTAGAAAGATGACATTCAGAGCTTTCCAACGATATATAGCAATTCATATTTGGCGTACAATTGAGGCAGCCTTCTGGGAGCAAACACTCATGGGCCAAAATTCAACCAAAATTCCATTTAAATTCAATTCCTCTCCAAATTGAATCAAGGCCAACCAAACCCATTTCTCCTCAAATCCATCACCAAATTGAATCAAAGCCAACCAAACCCATTTCTCCTCAAATCCAAAGCAAGCAAAGCCCACATCATCACTCAAAGGCACATGGATCAATTAGATTAGGATTTTCATTTTAATTGTAATTTGTTTTAATTTTCACTTTGTAAAGCCTATATAAAGGCATCAATTCCATCTCACAAGAGGAGGCTAGCTCCACTAGGGAGCATTAGTAGTAGAGAGCTCTCTCTTTTAATTTTCATTTCTGTCTTGAATCTTGGATTGAGATTTAAAGGAATTCTGTTTCATTCTTGATCTAAGATTGCTCTTTGTTGATTTTCTGCATAATTCAGTGAATTGAGTTTTGGATCCAAGTTTTTCTCTACGACTTTCATCTTTCTTTCTTCTTCAATCTGCTTTCTACTTTGATCAAGGAAGGAACTGAGATCTAGACTTGTTTTCTAGTCTCTTTGATTCCCTGAGATCTTCAATTTTATTTTGCAATTGAGTTGAGTTCTTGGCTGCTCTTCTGTTTTTACTGTTCCATTGGCTTTCAATTAACTTTCAAGCAATTTAATTCTTCTGCACTTGTTCTTCATTTTACATTTTTGTTCATGATCCCAATTTACTTTCCTGCAAGTTATGCTTTCTGCAAGAGTTTCTGAGTTTTGATCTATTGCTCTCTTTAATTTCCAGCACCCAACCCCCCTTTACTTTTCATGCAATTTACTTTTCTTGCAATTTAAGTTTCAGCTATTTTACTTTCTTGTTCTTTACGTTTCCTGCCTATTTAGATTCTGTCATTTACAATTCTTGTCAATTTACTTTCTGTTGGCTACGATTTCACTCAATTCCACTTCAATGTTAGCTTGACTAAACTAATCACCACGAAAGTTGCTTGATCCATCAATCCCTGTGGGATCGACCTCACTCTAAGTGAGTTATTACTACTTGATGCGACCCGGTATACTTGCCGCAAAAACTTGATGTGTGGAAAACGATCCAACACAAAACTCACCGGCAAGTGTACCGGGTCGCATCAAGCAATAAAACTCATGGGAGTGAGGTCGATCCCACAAGGATTAAAGGATTGAGCAATTTTAGTTTATTGGTTGATTTAGTCAAGCGAATCAAGTATTGGTTGAGTGATTTTGTAGCCAACAGTATGTAAATAGCAGAAAATGTAAAGGGAGAGGGATGAATTGTAGGAATTAAAGAGAACGGAAAGTAAAGATGCTGAATCTTAAAGAACAAGAAATTAAATGACTGAAACTTAAAGTGTAAGAAATGTAAATTAAAGTAACTTAAAATGCAAGAAATGTAAATTGCTTGAATGGAAAAGGGGAGTTGATGATTGGGAATTCAGAATTTAAGCAAAGGAAATTAAATTGTAACAATTAATAAGCAGAAGATGAATTGGAAGTAACTAGAATTCAAACAGGAAATGAAATTAAATTGCAACAGGGGTTCACAGAAGAACCAAAAAGGAAAATCAGATCTCAGGACTCCAGAGACTAGATAGCAGAGTCTAGATCTCAATTGCCTTCCTAGATCCAAGTTCACAAAGCAAGTAAAGAGAAATTGAAGATGGAAGCAGTAAAGGAAATGTAATTGAACTCAATTATGCAGAAGAGAAATTAAAGAGATCTTGAATGGAGATTGAGACAGAAATTCCTCAATTCTTCACACCCAAGACTCAAACAAGAAAAGTAAAAATGCTCAAGCAAGAACGAGGAAGAAGAGAGATCAATTCTCCTCCCCAATTCTCTGAAATCTCCGTGCCTCACTCTCAGTAAAGTCTCCCAGAGCAGGCTCAAAAGTCAAAAATAAAATAAAAGGTTCAAAGCTCAAAAGAAAGGTCCTAATTACATCAAACTATCTCCTATTTATACACTTTCTATTCTTGGATATTGGGATTTGGATGGGCTTTTGAATTGGTGAAGAAATGAATTCAATTGGATTTTTAATTGAATTTTTCGGAAGAAATGAATTAAATTGGATTTTTAATCCAATTTTCAGCCCAAGAAAAATTGCTTCCAGGAGGCTGCCCTGCCCTTGTGGAGGGCAGGGCAGAAAATGGTGCGTGTGGCCCTCGTGCGTGCGTGTTGGTGCGTGTGGTGCTGCAGGATGCTGCCCTGCCCTTGTGGAGGGCAGGGCAGAGTTTTTTGGTGCGCCAGATTCTGCTGCCGTGCGTGCTGTTGCTGCCGAGACTCCCTTGGTGCGCCAACTCTTGTGCACTGGCCGTGCATCACACAATGCTGCCCTGCCCTTGCGGAGGGCAGGGCAATGTTTCAAGAAATGCTGCCCTGCCCTTGTGGATGGCAGGGCAATGCTGCCAATGGGTGAAGTCCCAAGTTCGAAACTCGGTGGAGGCATACGCTGCTCTTTTTTCCTTGGTTTTCTTGGCACCAAAGTAAGGCCTAGTTCCTTGCTTCCTCATGGTGCCGAGTTCGATCCTTGTGGCAAGCATTGGTAAGCTTTTTCCTTGAATTTATTTCTTTGATGAGCCCGATATTGCTCTTGAGGAGGGCAGAGCAGAGTTTTTGTCCCCTTTGATTCTTGGCATCAATTTGTGCTCTGCCCTTGTTGTGGGCAGGGCAGTGTTGCTTCTCAAAGCTTGTTTCATTATGTTGCCCTCCTGGAGGGCAGTGTGCCCTTGTGAAGGGCAATGTTTGCTTCCTCCCTTCCATGCGCCACACTTCTTATCTCTTGAGTCACGCTTTCTTAAGCCACGCTTCCTCTTTTCTTCTTTTTCTTCACCTTCAAATAATCAAAACAACCAATCAAAGTATCAATAAATTCACAAGGTTTATAATTCAATAAAAATCAATTAATTCTTGCTCAAACCTCATGTTTTAGCATCAATTTACTGGTGGTTGCTTGATTCAAAGAAGTTATGCATTTTCATTCCAAATCACTTACTTGAGATACAAGAAAGTTCATAAAGACTAATAAAACAAGTGAAATTAGCTTGAAAAATGGGTATATGATGACTTGTCATCAC
The DNA here is from genome assembly GCF_000817695.3 of Arachis duranensis. Taxonomy (NCBI): domain Eukaryota; kingdom Viridiplantae; phylum Streptophyta; class Magnoliopsida; order Fabales; family Fabaceae; genus Arachis; species Arachis duranensis. Next base: position 48,093,220 of record NC_029776.3, on the reverse strand, counting down.
AACACCAAAGACAATCTCCGTGGGATCGACCCTTACTCACGTAAGGTATTACTTGGACGACCCAGTGCACTTGCTGGTTAGTTGTGCGGGGTTGCAAAAGTGTGATTGTAATTTCGTGCACCATTAGGCATATAGCAGAACTTGGTTTATGGAGTTTTTATGCAGACAATGATAACTCAATTATTGTTGCTGTTACATAATATACATCTTTCCTCAAAGGTTTACTAAACTTGCTGTTATAAGGTTTATTCGCTCTTTGCTCCCTTGCTAACTTTTCTTTTCTCATGTTGCTTAACCAGCTTATTATTCTTTTGGAGGCTTGGTGTCTAATGTTGCAGTAGTAGCCTTTGGCTTTATTTTCTTTTCTTTTGCTCAACATCTTTCCACCACAGACACATGGCTCACTATTTC
>NC_029776.3:48090415-48092727 GCF_000817695.3 Arachis duranensis | reverse complement strand
GTTGCTCTTTATTGTGGACTTTCAATTGGCCATCCCAAATCAGTTGATCTAAGTGACCGGGTTTTAAAATACCCCTCAGAATTTACTTATCCAAGCATATCCTAGTACAAGAACACCACAGGCATATGTCCTAGGGTCCAAGCTATTGGTGCCCAACCTTTATTCTTTGTTTTTCTTGCCATATTGGCTTTTTCTTCTTCCTTTTCTTTCTGATTTATTTTCTTTTGTTCTCAAGGGTTTTTCTTTACTGATAAGAACCTTTATAACAGCAAGCTAGCTCACACTTCAATGAAAATGATACTATGCAGCAATTATTTCATGAGTTATACATTTAATCAAACACATACACCACCATTAACTTCCATTCTTAACTTATGCAACATTGGATATTTACTTTCCAATTCAAACAATTCTCTTTTATTCAAGCGTATGGGTAACAAAACAAAATTCAGCTCGGTTATGGATGACAAGCACTTATGCAAATAAGCATTCTTAACAAACAATTTCACTTGCAACTAGATAAACACTTTAACAGGACATACAATGGTTTCCAGATTCAAAACACTTCACAGCAACAAGGATTAAGTTTAGATACAACCTTTGAAGTTGTAGCCTTTTGATTCTTCCTTCTGTTGTGTTCTCTTTGAGTTAAGATGCACCATATCCTCAATTGTTGACTAATATCCTGCATAGTTCTCAAAGTTGCTTGCTTCTCAAGCCCTTAAGTGCATGGTTAGTATGCATAAATTGAGTGTGGCTCTTGGATTTATTTTGGTGTGTGAACACCAAACTTAATTATTTACCACAGCCTCTGATGCAACAAATCAACCATATGTGAAACCTTGTGTCCTTGCTAAAGGTTATGGAATTAAAGCTAAAAAGAAGTTAAATAATTGAATAATTTGTCTGAGTACTTGGAGCTAGCATTGTGCAGGAAGTGAGAATGTTTGTTTAAATGAGATTTTGGTGGAACACCAAACTTAGATTCCTCCATTCTCCCTTAAATTGTTTTGGTGTGCAACACCAAACTTAGCTCCTTGCAATGCATACCAATTATTCAATATTTTTATTGAAAAAGCTATGAAAAGAAAACTACCTCAGGTTGGGTTGCCTCCCAAGAAGCGCTCTTTTATTGTCACTAGCTTGACATTGAACTCCCTTTAGGGCGGGTGATGCTGGTGGTGTCTCAACTTGTCCCCTCTCACTGTAAGCTTTCTCTGTGTGCCTTGATGCTCAATTTCAATGTGCTCAAGAGAGAGTACTTGGTTGACAGTGTAATGATCTTCTGTTCCCAGTTGTTGATATACTAGTTGCACCTTGTCACCTTTGGAAAATCCTTCAGTTGGGATTTTCTTATTTTTCCACCCTTTGTAAGCCTTCTTCTTGTTCTTCATCTTTTTCTTTCTTGTTGATCTTTCTCCATTGACAGTGACTTGAGTTGTGATACCTTCCTGTTTGTTAATCATCCCGGCTTCTTTTTGAATTCCTTTTCCTTCTTGCACCTGCTCATTTTTCTGTTCTAGTGTATTGTTGGTTGCTTGCTTTGGAAGAGAGTCACTACTTGTCTTACTTGTTCCTTCATTACTCTGTGATTCTGGAAATACTTTCAGGGTGATGCTTTCTTCATGCATCCTGAGAGTTAGCTCTCCCTGCTCTATATCTACAATGGCTCTAGCAGTGGCCAAAAATTGGTCGACCAAGTATTATGGAGTCTTTCTCATTCTCTGCTGAATCTAGGATCACAAAGTCTGCAGGAAAGATGAACTTGTCAACCTTAACTAAAAGGTTTTCAATCAACCCTTTAGGATATACCACTGATTGGTCCACCAATTCCAAGGACATCTGTATTGGTTTCACCTCTCCTATGCTAAGCTTTTTCACTAAAGAATATGGCATTAGATTTATACTTGCTCCTAAGTCACACATCCCCTTGTTGATACATATGCTTCCAATAGTGCAAGGCAGGAAGAAACCTCCAGGATCTTCAAGCTTGGGAGGGAGCCCTTTTCTGATTAATGCACTGCATTCTTCAGTGAGCAGCACAGTCTCTTTTTCAATCCAACTCCTTTTCTTATTAATAAGCTCTTTTAAGAACTTGGCATACAGAGGCATTTTCTCCAATACTTCAGCCAAGGGTATGTTGATCTCTAGCTTCTTGAAAATCTCAAGGAATTTAGAAAAGTGTTGGTCCTTAACCTCTTTGTGGAATCTTTGGGGATAAGGCAGTGGAGGTGTCAAGTTTCTCTCCACTTGATTTTGTCTTGGATTTGGTTCTTCCATGATCTGCTTTCCCTTCTTCAAATTTTGTGGTC
>NC_029776.3:48072736-48090314 GCF_000817695.3 Arachis duranensis | reverse complement strand
TTGGCTGCCTCTTTTTCAACTTGTTTCTTGTCACTTTCCTTGGGCTTCTTGGTGGCTTCTTCATCTTTTAGCAGGATTTTTCCACTCCTTAACTGTATTGCCTTACACTCCTCTTTTGGATTAGGAATGGTGTCACTTGGTAGTGAGCTTGATGGTTTTTCAACAGAAATCTGCTTGGAGATTTGTCCAATCTGCCTTTCTAGGTTCTTTATGGAGGCTTCTTGGTTCTTTGTTATCAATTCTTGGTTCTTCATCATCTTCTCCATGAGCATCTCTAGATTAGTAATCCTCTGAGAGTCTTGTGAGATTGGTTGGTTTTGGGGTGTTGATGGATGATGATAGGTGTTTTGGTTAGTTGGGTAGTTATTGGGTGGATAATGGTTAGAGTTGGGATAAGTGTTTTGTGGTTTTCTGTATGTATTTTGGTTAGTGTTTGGCTGGTTGTTTTGATTTGTGTTTTTCCAATTGTTTTGATTTGAGTTCCTTTGCCATGGCTGCTGAGTTTGATTGTGGTTGTCTCCCTATCTGAGGTTGGGATAGTTTTTCCAAGAAGGATTGTAAGTATCACCATAGACTTCATTTGTTCCAGGATTTTGGTTGTGCATGTATTGGACTTGCTCTTGCTGTTGCTCCTCTTGAAGTTCTTCATTCTGACCCCAAGTAGTTGATGGTTGGCTTGTGGCACTCACTAATGCAACCTGAAGGCTATCAATTCTCTTGGCTATTTGCTCAAATTATTGCTGAATTTGCTGCTGCATCACTTTGTGTTGAGCCAAAATTATATCCACTCCTTCCAATTCTAACACTCCCTTCCTCTGTGATGGTTGGCGTTGCCTTTGGTGAGCAAAGAAATATTGGTTGTTGGCCACCATATCAATGAGGTTTTGAGCTTCCTCTGCAGTTTTCATCAATTGTAATGATCCTCCAGCTGAGTGATCAAGTGCCTCTTGAGCCTTCAGAGTAAGTCCTTCATAGAAGTTCTGTAACTTGTCCCACTCAGTGAACATCTCTGGTGGACATTTCCTCAATAGTGCCTTATATCTTTCCCATGCTTCATATAAAATTTCAGCCTCCATTTGAGTGAATGTCTGCACCTCAGTCTTCAATCTTATGATCCTTTGAGGGGGATAAAATTTGGCAAGAAACTTGCTCACCAAATCATCCCAAGTGTTGATGCTCTCCTTTGGAAATGTTTATAGCCATTGAGTGGCTTTGTCCCTGAGAGAGAATGGGAACAACAGCAGCTTGTATATGTCAGGGTGCACTCCATTGCTCTTAACTGTGTCACAGATCCTCAAGAAGGTGGATAGATGTTGGTTGGGGGCTTCCAATGGTCCTCCTCCAAAAGAACAGTTGTTTTGGACCAGAGTGATGAGTTGTGGCTTTAGTTCAAAGTTGTTTGCATTGACATTAGGAGTAAGAATGCTACTCCCACAGTGTCTAGCATTTGCGAATGTGTAGGAAGCCAGTACTCTTCTTTGTTGTGGGTTATTGTTGGCTCCTCCTTCTGGTTGATTGGGATTTGATGGATCTCCTTCCATCTCTTGGAATTCCTCCTCAGAGTCTTCCTCTCCAACAATGTTCTTCCCTCTTTCAGCTCTTCTTAATCTTCGAAGAGTTCTTTGGTCAATTTTAGAGAGGATAGGGGAAGATCTTCCTGTACCTGACATACAAACACACAACAATAAACACACAGATCCAGAAAACCAGTGAAACTTCAATCTATTGCTAGAAAGAAGTTTTAGTTAGTTTAAGCAAAAATTCAAACAGTTAGTGTGTTAGTCAAAAATTAAAGAAACAGAAAAGAAAAAGTGCTTGATCTAGACCTCCACTTCACTTAATCATTGTCAATCTATTTCAATCCCCGGCAACGGCGCCAAAAACTTGATGGTGTTTTTGTGGAAAATGAATTTCCAACACACATATCCAACCGGCAAGTATACCGGGTCGCATCAAGTAGTAATAACTCACAAGAGTGAGGTCGATCCCACAGGGATTGATGGATCAAGCAACTTTATTGGGTGATTAGTTTAGTCAAGCTAACATTGAAGGGATATTGGATGAAATGTAGCCAACAAAATTATAAATGACAGGAAATTTAAAGTTGCAGAAAGTAAAATAGCTAAAACTTAAATTGCAAGAAAAGTAAATTGCATGAAAAGTAAAGGGGGGTTGGGTGCTGGAAATTAAAGAGAGCAGTAAAGCAAAGTGTAGAACAATTGCAGGGAGATTAAATTGCTTAAAAGTAAATTGGAAGCAATAGGAACAGAAAGGTAAAAATGCAGATGAAATAACAGTAGAGAAGTAAATCAGCAAGAAAGCTCAATTCAAATATGAAATCTAAAAAGACAAGTGAGGATCTCAGGGAATCAATGAGACTAGAAAACAAATCTAGATCTCAATTCCTTCCTTGATCCAACCAAGAACAATTGCAGAAGGAAAGAAGATGAAAGCAGTAAAGAGAGTTTTGGTTCAAATCCTTAATTCACTGAAATTTTGCAGAAGAATAACAAGAGAAATCTTAGACCAAGAGGGAAACAAAATTCCTTCACTCTCAATCCCAGATTTAAGACAGTAAAAAAAACTAAAGGAGAAAACTCTCAAATCCTAATGCTCCCTAGTGGAGCTTGCCTCCTTCTAATGGAGCCTCTCCCCCTTTTCTGAAATGAGAGTGATGCCTTTATATAGGCTTTCTACAAAATAAAATGAAATTGAAATTAAAAACAAATTACAAAAATGAAAATCCTAATTTAATTGATCCATGTGCCTTTGAGTGATGATGTGGGCTTTACTTGCTTTGGATTTGAGGAGAAATGGGTTTGGTTGGCCTTGATTCAATTTGGTGAGGAATTGAATTAAATTGAATTTTGGTTGATTTTGGCCCATATGTTGCTCCCAGGAGGCTGCCCTGCTCTTGTGGAGGGCAGAGCAGGGAAACTTTGTGTGGGTATCCAATTTGCATGCCAAGGCTTGGAAGCATCAAGATGCTGCCCTGCCCTTGTGGAGAGCAGGGCAGTGGTGGCATGGTGCGTGCCATGCTTCCCTGGGCCGTGTCAAAGTGATGCGCGCAAGAGCACGACATTGCCCTGCTCTCCAAGAGGGCAGAGCAGAATAATGAGCGCTACTTTGCTTTGGAGTGAGGCTCCAGCTTCGAACCTTGGTGGAAGCACTTTGGTTTATTTTTGCTTATTTTTGGCCCTTAAAGACGCCTTTAACTCATGCCTCAATTGTACGCCAAATATGGATTGCTATATATCGTTGGAAAGCTCTGAATGTCAGCTTTCCAACGCAACTGAAAGCACATCAATCGGACATCTGTAGCTCAAGTTATAGCCCTTTGAAATAGGCATGGTCATGCTGTGAGCGCCCGGTTTTTACCTTAGCGAAAATTCTTGCTTCCAACCTCACTTTGCATCACAATATTGCTCTGCCCTTGGCAAGAGCAGGGCGGTGTGTGCTGATTGCCTATTCTCCTTTAATTTGGTCATGGGCCACGCTTTTAAAAGCGTGGCCTAAGGCTCCAAAGTGTGCTCCAACTTCAAAGTGTGTCCCAAAGCTCTTTTTTTCTCCTTTTTTTGTGCTTCTTTGCTTCTTTTTCTTCTTATTTCCTACAAGATTTATAAAATTAAAATATCAAAAAAATATATCATTTAAGTACAAAAGCATTCAATATTTAAGCACAAATCATCAATTTCTTGTATGAAAAAGCATAGAAAAATAGGTATATGATGACATGTCATCAACACCAAATTTAAATTAATAATAATAAAAAATTATTTTCTTTTTTTTCAAAAAAATAATAAAATAATATTTAAATAAAATTGGAATTAAAATGCCTAATCTAAACAATCAAACAACTAATAGTTGTTAATCACAGTCAATCCCCGGCAACGGCGCCAAAAACTTGATGCGGAATTTATAACCCACACTTACTAACCGGCAAGTATACCGGGTCGTACCAAGTAATACCTTACGTGAGTAAGGATCGATCCCACGAGGATTGATGGATTAAGCAACAATAGTATTTGATAGGATTAGTTAGGCAAGCGGAAAAGAGTGTTTTGGTATTCAAAGAGCATTAAACACAGATAAATAAATAAGTTGGGAATAATATAATGAGAAGATAGTTAAGGTTTCAGAGTTATCTATTTTTCCGGATTAATTTTTATTACTAACTAATTTAATCATGCAAGATATAATTTCATGGCAAACTATATGTGACTAGGCCCTAATTCCTTAGACCTTCCTAGTCTCCTCTAAAATTTATTAACTACCAATTCCTTAGTCAGTTACTTCCAATTAGAGGGTAAAAATCAATTTTTAGTTTATATGCCACAAAAATTCTAATTACCCAAAAATAAGGGGATTATATGTCACGTATCCCATTAAATCCAAATAATTAAAATTTAGGATAAAATGTTTCCAAGCTGTTGTTCAAGTAAAGAGCTTTTCCAAGTTTTACAAGAACTCAATTAGAACATGGGTCATACTTCCGTTCCACCCATATTCATGAAATAAAGAGCGAAAACAATTATTGAAATATAAATCAACGCATGGAATAAATTAGAAAGATCAAACGAATTAATCCATTACAAATAGACAGAGCTCCTAACCTTAACAATGGAGGATTAGTTGCTCATGGTTCAGAGCAGAAAAATAATAAGGGTTTTGGTAACAATGTGATACCTGCCTAAATGTACAGATTTTCTATTTATTACTAATCCTCATAGGTTAAAAATCAAAAATTAAAAATAATATCCTTTCCTAAAAGATAAGATTTGAATTTAAATTCGAATTAATTAATAGATCTTCAGTTGATGGTTGGGGACCACTTGATTTGTCCATTCTGCAGCTTCTAATCTGTGTTTTCTGGGCTGGAAAGTGGGTCAAAATAGCCCAAAATTCGTAACCAGCGTCATTTGTATTTTTGCAGATCGCGCATGTGACGCGTCCGCGTCACCCATGCGTTCGCGTCATTTGTGCAGATTCCAGTCCACGCGTTCGCGTCAGGCATGCGATCGCGTCATTGTGATTTCTCCATTCCGCACGGTCGTGTGAGCCATGCGTCCGCGTCGGTCTTCGCTGGTAATCTCTTTGGTGTCTTCTTTTTCTCTACAGAAACTTCATCAAATCCATCCGAATGCTACCTAAAATAAATAAAATTGCACAAAACTCAAAATAGCATCCATAGTGGCTAAAATATAATTAATTCTCAATTAAACTCAACAATTTAGATGCAAATTCACTAGGAAAAGATAGATAAGATGCTCACGCATCAGCAACCATGCGTCGTTAACAAGGAGGCCAAGAGATACACACTCGAGCTCTCGTAGATAGAACGGAGGTGGTTGTCAGGAACGCATTCATAGGGGAGGATGATTATGAGTGTCACGGATCATCACATCCACCAGGTTGAAGTACGAGTGAATATATTAGAACAAGAATAAACTTGAATTGAATAGAAAACAGTAGTAATTGCATTGATTCATGAGGAACAGCAGAGCTCCACACCTTAATCTATGGTGTGTAGAAACTCCACCGTTGAAAATACATAAGAACAAGGTCTAGGCATAGCCGAATGGCCAGCCTCCCAAAAGTGATCAAAAGATCAAAATATGATCCAAAGATGAAAATACAATAGTAAAAGGTCCTATTTATAGAGAACTAGTAACCTTGGGTTTACAGAAATAAGTAAATGATGCAGAAATCCACTTCCGAGGCCCACTTGGTGTGTGTTTGGGCTGAGCATTGAGGCTTTCACGTGCATAGGCTCCTCTTGGAGTTAAACGCCAGCTCTGGTGCCAGTTTGGGCGTTTAACTCTAGCTTTTATGCCAGTTTGGGCGTTTTACGCCAGAATTTTTATGCTGACTTGAAACGCCAGTTTGGGCCATCAAGTTTCGGACAAAGTATGAACTATTATACATTGTTGGAAAGCCCAAGATGTCTAATTTCCAAAAAAATTGAGAGCACACCAATTGGGCTTCTGTTGCTCCAGAAAATCCATTTTGAGTGCAAGGAGATCAGAATCCAACAACATCTGCAGTCCTTTTTCAACCTCTGAATCAGATTTTTGCTCAGGTCCCTCAATTTTAGCTAGAAAATACCTGAAATCACAGAAAAACACACAAACTCATAGTAAAGTCCAGAAATGTGAATTTTGCATAAAAAATAATAAAAATATACTTAAAACTAACTAAATCAAACAAAAAACTTCCTAAAAACAATGCGAAAAAGCGTATAAATTATCCACTCATCACAACACCAAACTTAAATTGTTGCTTGTTCCCAAGCAACTGAAAACAAAATAGAATAAAAAGAAGAGAATATACAATGAATTCCACAATATCAATGAAACTTAGTCCCAATTAGATGAGCAGGGCTAGTAGCTCTTTGCTTCTGAACAGTTTTGGCATCTCACGTTATCCTTTGAAATTCAGAATGATTGGCATCTATAGGAACTAAGAAATTTAGATAGTGTTATTGATTCTCCTATTTCAGTATGTTGATTCTTGAACACAGCTACTTTATGAGTCATGGCTGTGACTCTAAGCACTTTGTTTCCAGTATTACAACCGGATACATAAATGCCACACACATAACTGGGTGAACCTTTTCAGATTGTGACTCAGCTTTGCTAAAGTCCCCAGTTAGAGGTGTCCAGAGTTCTTAAGCACACTCTTTCTGCTTTGGACCACGACTTTAACCACTCAGTCTCAAGTTTTTTACTTGGACCTTCATGCCACAAGCACATGGTTAGGGACAGCTTGGTTTAGCCGCTTAGGCCAGGATTTTATTCCTTTGGGCCCTCCTATCCATTAATGCTCAAAGCCTTGGATCCTCTTTACCCTTGCCTTTTGGTTTAAAGGGCTATTGGCTTTTTCTGGTTGCTTTTTCTTTTTCTTTCTTTCTCTCTTTTTTTTTCTCCACTTCTTTTTCTTGCTTCAAGAATCAATTTCATGATTTTTCAGATTATCAATAATATTTCTCTTTGTTCATCATTCTTTCAAGAGACAACAATTTTAACATTCATAAACTTCACTATAAAAAATATGCATTGTTCAAGCATTCATTCAGAAAATAAAAAGTATTGCCACCACATCAAAATAATTAAACTAATTTCAAGATAAAATTTGAAATCCAAGTACTTCTTGTTCTTTTGTAATTAGGCATATTTTTCTTTTAAGAGGGGTGAAGGATTCATGGAATTATTCATAGCTTTAAGGCATAGATACTAGACACTAATGATCATGTAATGAAGACACAAACATGGAGAACACATAAAGCATAAAAATCGGAAAATAGAAAGATAAGAACAAGAAAATCAAAGAACGGGTCCACCTTAGTGATGGCGGCTAGTTCTTCCTCTTGAAGATCCAATGGAACGTCTGAGCTCCTCTATGTCTCTTCCTTACCTTTGTTGCTCTTCCCTTATGGCTATTTGATCCTCTCTAATTTAATGGAGAATAATGGAGTGCTCTTGGTGCTCCATCCTTAGTTGCTCCATATTGGAACTCAAATCTCCCAAAGAGGTGTTGAGTTGCTCCCAATAGTTGTGTGGAGGAAATTGCATCCCTTGAGGCATCTCAGGGATTTCTTGATGAGGGACTTCCTCATGCTCTTGTTGAGGTCCATGAGTGGGCTCTCTTATTTGCTCCATCCCCTTTTTAGTGATGGGCTTGTCCTCTTCAATGAGGATGTCTTCCTCTATGACAATTCCAGCTGAATTGCATAGGTGACAGATGAGATGAGGGAAGGCTAACCTTGCTAAAGTGGAAGGTTTGTCAACAACCTTGTATAGTTCTAGAGGTATAATCTCATGAACTTCCACTTCCTCTCCAATCATGATGCTATGGATCATGATAGCCCGATCTACAGTCACTTTAGATCGGTTGCTAGTAGGAATGATGGAGCGTTGGATGAACTTTAGCCATCCTCTAGCCACGGGCTTAAGGTTATGCCTTCTCAATTGAACTGGCTTGCCTTTGGAGTCTCTTTTCCACTGAGCTCCTTCTACACATATATCCATGAGAATTTGGTCCAACCTTTGATCAAAGTTGACCCTTCTAGTGTAGGGGCGTGCATCTCTTTGCACCATAGGCAAGTTGAATGCCAACCTTACATTTTTTGGACTGAAATCTAAGTATTTCCCCCGAACCATTGTGAGCCAATTCTTTGGGTTCGGGTTCACACTTTGATCATGGTTCTTGGTGATCCATGCATTAGCATTGAACTCTTAAAACATTAAGATTCTGACTTGTTGAATGGGATTGGAGAGAACTTCCCAACCTCTTCTTCGGATCTCATGTCGGATCTCCAGATACTCATTCTTCTTGAGCATGAAAGGAACCTCAGGGATCACTTTCTTCTTGGCCACAACTTCATAGAAGTGGTCTTAATGGACCTTTGAGATGAATCTATCCATCTTCCATGACTCGGAGGTGGAAGCTTTTGCCTTTCCTTTCCTCTTTCTAGAGGCTTCTCCGACCTTAGGTGCCATAAATGGTTATGGAAAAACAAAAAGCACACACTTTTTCCACACCAAACTTAAAATATTTGGTTGTCCTCGAGCAAAAGAAGAAAGAAGGGAGGAGAAGAAGAAGAAAATAGAGGAGATGGAGTGGTGTGAGTGGTTCGGCCAAGGGGGGAAAGAAGTGTTTAAGATGTGTGAAAATGAAGGAGGGATTAGGGATTTATATAGAGGTAGAGAGATGGGTAGGGTTTGGGAGAGAAAGTTGTTGAATTTGAAAGGTGGGGTTTTTGGGGAAGATTGGGTGGATGTAAGTGGTGAAGGGGTGTTGGGGAAGAGAGATGGAGGTGATTGGTGAGGGGTATTTGGGGAAGGGTGGTATGGGGAGGTGTGAAGAAGAAAGAGAGTGAGTTGAGGTAGGTGGGGATCGTGTGGGGTCCATAGATCCTAATGTGTCAAGGATTGTCATCCATACACCATTTTGGCATGTAAACGCCCACCTAGTGCTAATCCTGGCGTTAAACGCCAGGTTGCTGCCCATTTCTAGCGTTTAACGCCAGCTTTTCTTCCCTTTCTGGCGTTGAACGCCAGCTTGGTGCCCTTTTCTGGCGTTAAACACTAGTCTGGTGCCCTTTTCTGGTGTTAAATGTCTAGAATGGTGCCAGACTGAGCGTTTAACGCCCATTTTGCTACCCTTTCCAGTAAGCTCCTCCTCCAGGGTGTGCTATTTTTAATGCTGTTTTTGAGTTTTGCTTTGATTTTTGTAGTTATTTTTGTGACTCCACATGATCATCAACCTAAAGAAAACATAAAATAACAATGGAAATTTGACATAGATAAATAAAAATTGGGCTGCCTCCCAATAAGCGCTTCTTTAATGTCAATAGCTTGACAGTGAGCTCTCATGGAGCTTCACAGATGTTCAAAGCATGGTTGGGGCCTCCCAACACCAAACTTAGAGTTTGAATGTGGGGGTTCTGTTTGACTCTGTATTGAGAGAAACTTTTCATGCTTCTTCTCTATGTGTACAGAAGGAGATCCTTGAGCCTTAAACACAAGGTAGTCTTCATTCACTTGAAGGACCAACTCTCCTCTATCAACATCAATCACAGCTTTTGCTGTGGCTAGGAAGGGTCTGCCAAGGATGATGGATTCATCCTTATTTTTCCCAGTGTCCAGGATTATAAAGTCAGCAGGGATGTAAAAGCCTTAACCTTCACTAAGACATCCTCTACAGGTCCATAAGCCTGTTTCCTTGAATTGTCTGCCATCTCCAGTGAGATTCTTGCAGCTTATACCTCAAAGATCCCTAGTTTCTCCATTAAAGAGAGTGGCATGAGGTTTACACATGATCCCAGGTCACACAGAGCCTTCTCAAAGATCATGGTGCCAATGGTGCAAGGTATTAAGAACCTTTCAAGGTCCGGTTTCTTTTGAGGTATCTTTAGCTGAGCCAAGGCATTTAGTTCTTTAATAAGCAATGGAGATTCATTCTCCCAATTCTCATTTTCAAATAATTTGGCATTCAGCTTCATGATTTCTCCTAGATACTGAGCAACTTGCTCTTCAGTAGTAACTTCATCGTCTTCAGAAGAAGAATATTTTTCAGAGCTCATGAATGGCAGAAGTAGGTTCAATGGAATCTCTATGGTCTCTATATGAGCCTCAGATTCCCTTGGTTCCTCAAAGGGGAACTCCTTTTCGTTCAGAGGACATCCCATGAGGTTTTTCTCACTGGGAATCACGTCCTCCTCACTCTCTCCAGGTTCGGCCATGTTGGTCATGGTTATGGCCTTGCACTCTCTCTTGGGATTTTCTTCTGTATTGCTTGGGAGAGTGCTAGGAGGAGTTTTAGTAACCTTTTTACTCAGCTGGCCCACTTGTGCCTCCAAATTTCTAATGGAGGATCTTGTTTCATCCATGAAACTTAGTGTGGTCTTAGATAGATCAGAGACTATGGTTGCTAAGCCAGAACGATTCTGCTCAAAGTTCTTTGTCTGTTGCTGAGAAGATGATGGGAAATGTTTGCTATTGCCAAACCTGTTTCTCCCACCATTATTGTTATTGAAGCCTTGTTGAGGCTTCTGTTGATTTTTCCATGAGAAATTTGGGTAATTTCTCCATGAAGAATTATAGGTGTTTCCATAGGGTTCTCCCATGTAATTCACCTCTTCCATTGCATGATTCTCAGGGTCATAAGCTTCTCCTTCAAAGGAGGCTTCTTTAGCACTGCCAGATGCAGCTTGCAATCTAGTCAGATTCTGAGAAATTATATTGACTTACTAAGTCAATAATTTGTTCTGAGCCAATATTGCATTCAGAGTATCAATCTCAAGAACTCCTTTCTTCTAGGTTGTCCCATTGTTCACAGGATTTCTTTCAGAAGTATGCATGAACTGGTTATTTGCAACCATTTTAATCAGTTCTTGAGCTTCTGCAGGCGTTTTCTTTAGATAAATAGATCCACCTGCAGAATGGTCCAATGACATCTTGGATAACTCAGACAGACCATCATAGAAGATACCTATAATGCTCCATTCTGAAAGCATGTCAGAGGGACACCTTCTGATTAATTGCTTGTATCTTTTCCAAGCTTCATAGAGGGATTCACCTTCCTTATATTTGAAGGTTTAAACTTCCACTCTAAGCTTACTCATCTTTTGAGGTGGAAAGAATTTAGCTAAGAAGGCATTGACTAGCTTCTCCCAAGAGTTCAGGCTGTCTCTAGATTGTGAGTTCAACCATATACTAGCTCTGTCTCTCTGATAAACCACTACTTTATGGTTTATATTGTGTTTAATTGTGTGGTTTTATCATGATCCGTACCCACTTATTCATTAATTTAGCATGCATTTATATTTCCTTCCTGAAATTATTACATGATTGAAAACTGCTTCCTAGAGACTTTTAATTATGCATTTTAATTCTCCTTTATTCCATTCGATGTCGTAATCTGTGTGTTAAGTGTTTCAGGCTTTATAGGGCATGAATGAGTTGGATATTGGAAAGAAAGCTAGCAAAAATGGAAGGAACACGAGAAATTGAGGAGATAACCAGCGAGAAGTGACGCGACCGCATGGCTCACGCGTTCGCGTGAAAGAGGAGAAATCGCAGTGACGCGGCCGCATGGCTCACGCGACCGTGCGGATTGGAAAAGCACAAGTGACGCGAAAGCGTGGACGACGCAAACGCGTGGTAGGAAAAACGCGAATGACGCGTCTGTATGGATGACGCGATTGCGTGACGTGCGCGATCTGCATAATCTTCAGAATTCGCTGGGGGCCATTTTGGACCCTATTTTGACCCAGTTTTTGGCCCAGAATAGCAGACTAGAGCCAGAGAACATGCAGAAACCAGAACAACAATTCATGCTAGACAGCTTTTAGTTTTAGATCTAGTTTTTATTCCTTCTCTAGGTTTTTCTCTCTAGACATTCATAGTTCTTAGGATTTTATTTTTCTACTACTTTTTGCATTGGGATACTGAGAAGAGTTATTACCTCATCAAGACTTCGTCATTCTAGTTCGTTTTCTTTACTTGGCTTTACTCTTCCATGTCCTTTGCTTTGTTTAATTTTACCATTGGAATACAAGGATTACTTTTATTTTTAATTGATTATTTTGATTTTTATTTACAATGTCTTTCTTCAATTCCCTTTCATATGTTATGAATTTTACATTCACAATGAGCGAGTAGTTCCCTAACTTGATGGGGAGTTGATTGAAAGGAACCCTTGAGTTGGAAGGCTTAAAAGAAAGATTGTAATTGGGTTTATTGTTGGATTGCCCTATGGTCACTAACACCAATCCCATTTAATTAAGTGGGTTGCAACTTGTGAACGGACGTAGCATTCCGATTTGTTTGACTTTCTCTTACCTAGTAAGAGATAACTAAACAGGATAACCTTTAATTATCAATTAATCTAGAGAGTAATTCAACAATACTGGGACTTCCAACTAATCAACTCCCAGTTAAGGCTTTTATTTACATTATTCAAATTCTCCAATTTTATTTCCTGTTTACTCAACTCAAACCTTTTTGAAAACATCTGATTAATAAAATAGCACACTTTTCTCTAACTCGTTGGGAGACGACCTGGGATTCATACTCCCAGTATTTTAATTTCAAATTTCTGTGACACCTTTCTAAATTGATAAAGTGGATTTCTGGCGAGTTAAGAACTATACTTGCAACGTATATATTTTAATAATTTTTAATTCGCCAATTTCTGCCCGCATCAATTTTTGGCGCCATTGCCGGGGAGTTGCAATAGAGTGCTAGAGTTATTAATTAGAATTTACTTATTTACATTTTATTTTATTTTTGTCACTATGAGCTGTACGTTTCTTTCGTTAAATGACGCGTTCACTTCCTGATCCAAGCTTGCCAGTATTTGACCCTGAAATTGAAAGAACTCTTTTACGTATAAGGTAAGCTAGGCATCGGCGACTCCTCTTTGAGGACGAACCTGAACCGTCATCTAAGGAAGAAACAAGCTCCCTCTCTACTGATCCAGTTCATTTACGTGCAGGTGACATGGCAGCACCCAGAAGAGTCACTATCCAGGAGGAAGGAGCCCCTAATTTTACGCTCCAACCATTCCAGGCACACCACCCAGCAGTAGCTGTAGATTTTGAAATAAAGTCTTCACTACTCAACTTGATGCCCAAGA
Organism: Arachis duranensis; assembly: GCF_000817695.3. Taxonomy (NCBI): domain Eukaryota; kingdom Viridiplantae; phylum Streptophyta; class Magnoliopsida; order Fabales; family Fabaceae; genus Arachis; species Arachis duranensis. The sequence goes on along the minus strand of NC_029776.3, from coordinate 48,077,174 downwards.
AGAGTGGTACTACACTCAACCCGTAACAACTGTTTCCAACTGGGATACACTTAGGAGAGAGTTTCTGGATAAATTCTTTCCAACTGAAGTTGCCGATAAGCTGAGGAAGGACATGTCTATGGTCGTTCAGGATGAATCTAAGACCCTCTATGAATACTTGGAATGCTTTAATAATCTTCGAGACGCATGCCCCCATCATATGATTGACAAGATAGTGTTGCTCGATTACTTTACACAAGGTTTGAAATCTCAAGATAGGACCATACTGGAAGGTGCTAGCAATGGTTCTATGAAAAAGTACAAGACTACGGAAGAAGCATGGCAATTGTTCAGCGACTTAGCTAACTCTACTAGGAATCATAGGCAGAGACAAAGTCGGTCAAGAGCTGTTGCAGAGGTATCCACTAGTAAATAGACTACTGCTATAGCTCAGAGCTTATGTGAAATGACTAACTTGCTGAAGCAGATGCAACTGAATAAACAACAACCTCAGCAAGTTCAGCCTTCTCCACCACAGCACAGCCAACAGTTGGTTCCACAAAGAGTATGCGGAATCTATGTAGATTACAGTCACTATACCAATGAATGTCCGCAACTCCAACCAGAAGATACACTGTAGCATCCACTCATAACTTTCATGACCGCCCCAATCAAGGGTACAATCAAGGTGGCAACTAGAACCAAGGATGGTAGGATAACTTTAACCAAGGTTGGAGAGACAATTCTAACCAGGGTTAGAGGGACAATTATAACAGAGGAGGCAGAGATAATAATGGAAATCAGAGGTGGAATAACAATAACAATTTCAGGCAGCAGAATTAGAATCAGTCCTACAGAGCACCTCATTTAAGACAGCCTCAAGCATCTCAGCAGACCTCTCAGATTACTTACCCATTTTCATCTCCTAATGATGAATTACTACAAGCCATTGATCGGAGACAACAGGCCATGGAAAACAACCTTACTTCTACTTTGAATGGTTTGAATTCTACTTTGCAAGCCCTTGTCTCACAGATTGGATCAATGAACAACTCCAACAACCAGTCCTCAAGCTCTGGTGGACTCCCCTCTCAACCATTACCCAACCCAAAGGGTAGCATTATGCCATCACCCTAAGGTCTGGAACCACACTGCAGGAGAGGAATCAGGAGGAGCCAGGCCCACCAAAACACGCCTCAGCTGAAGAGGTAGTAGAAATAGAATATGTTGAAGAGGAGGAGGACATACAGGACATAGCTGAAGAAGAAGAATTTCAACCACAGGATGAAGCACCAAAAGGCGCAGACACTGCAGAAAACACCACTCCCATTCCATTTCCACAACTTGCAAGGAAGCCCAGGAAGCAGTTGGAACCTGATCCCAAAATGGTAGAAATCTTCAAAAAGGTTGAGATAATTGTTCCCCTTTTTGATGTCATTCAACAGGTACCTAAATATGCAAAGTTTCCAAAAGATTTGTGCATACATAAAGACAAAATTAATGAATTAGAAACTATTCCTTTAGGAAGTTCTATATCTGCTTTAATGGGAAATTTACCTGAAAAGTGTAGTGACCCAGGTCCTTGTATAGTTAGTTGTACTATTGGTGGTGTAGTAATTTATGATTGCATGTGTGATTTAGGAGCATGTTAGTATAATGCCTTTATCTGTATATGATGTTTTGAGGCTCCTGATAAACCCATATTTTATGGTTTATCTTGTGCTTAATTGAGTGGATTTTATCAACTCTTTACCCACTTATTCATACTATTCGCATGTTTTACATTTGCCTTCCTAATTATGTGCTTTGATTGAAAACATGTTTCTTTGGACTTATATTTGCTATTATTAATCCTCTCTTATTACCATTAGATGTCTTGATATGTGTGTTAAGTGTTTTCAGATATTATAGGGCAGGAATGGCTTGGAGGATGGAAAGGAAGCATGCAAAAGTGGAAGGAATACAAGAAGTTGGAGAAACTGCAAAGCTGTCAGCCTGACCCTCTCGCACTAAAACGACCATAACTTGAGCTACAGAGGTCCAAATGATGCGGTTTTAGTTGTGTTGGAAAGCTAACGTTCAGGGCTTCGATTTGATATATAATATGCCATAGTGGCCCTGACGCTAGGCGACGCTACCGCGTGCTCCATGCGGCCGCATCGCAGTGACGAAAAACCAGCGTGGCAGATTTTTCTCCAGCGATTTTTGGGCTGTTTTCGACCCAGTTTTCGACCCAGAAAACTCAGATTAGAGGCTATAAAGTAGAGGAATTGCATCCATTCAGATCAAGCACTCATAATTCACTTTCCATGATTTAGATCTAGTTTTGAGAGAGGTTCTCTCCTCTCTCTCTTAGGATTAGGATTTAGGATTTCTCTTAGTTTTACGAGTGACTCTCAATCACAGGTTCTTTATTTTTAATTATTTTCCCAATTTAATTTATGAACTCTGCCATGTTACATATTACTCTTTTAAATTAATGTTATTTGAGGTATTTCAGTTTAATATTGCTTTCTTTTATTTACATGATTATTGCTTCCCATCTAAAAGCATTTTTATTCCAGCAGCTTCAATTTCCTTTCCTTTTGGCCCTGGTTAAATAATTGGTAGCTCTAGAGTTATCAAACTCATTATTGATTGAAAATTGGATTTCTTCATTTCATTAATTCATATTCCAATAACTCTAGCCTTTCCCAAGGAAAGACTAGGACATGAGGATTCGAATTAATTCATCTATTTGACTTACCTTCATAGTTAGAGGTTAACAAGGTGGGAGAAGAATCTAATTCTCTTCATAATTGATAAGGATAACTAGGATAGGACCTCCAGTCTTTATACCTTGCCAAGAGTTTATTTTACTGTTAATTTATTTTACTTGTTATTTAAATATGCTTGTACCCATTGCCGAAATTCCAAAAACCCCAATTTTACCTTTTTCATAGCCAATAATAAGAACATACCTCCCTGCAATTCCTTGAGAAGACGACCCGAGGTTTAAATACTCGGTTAACAATTTTTAAAGAGGTTTGTCACTTGTGACAACCAAAACGTTTGCACGAAGGAATTTCTGTTAGTTTAGAAGCTGTATCTACAACGCGAATATTTTTAATAATTCTTTACTAGCAAAATCCCAATGTCAAAATGGCGCTGTTGCCGGGGAATTGCAAACGTGTGCCTTATTATTGGTTATTGTAAATACTTTTCAAAAAAAAAATATCTTTCTTTTACTTGTTTATTTGTTTTATCTTTTTCCCCCTTATTTTTGATAGCTACTGTTCATACCCTGACCGGGGTCCTCCAACTCGGCAAACCCGTAAGAGGTCCGACCTTGTGGTTAAGCTCACACCTACAGGTCGGACCTCGGACAAAAGAGCAAGGAAGGCCCACCAAAAGGAACGCAGCCCAAACCTAAAGGCCGAAAAGGCCTAGAAAAGGCGGTTCCACAAAGATAGAGATAAAACTCCCAAAGATAAGATAAGATAAGAATATCTTATCCAGGGAAGATCACGGCCAACTACTATAAATACACTGGAGCACCCAGGTATGGCATTCATTCCACATCTACACATATCTGCTTGGACCCATGCTAACTTAAGCATCGGAGTGTCATTGCAGGTACAACCACCAACCAGTCCGCATATCAAGCTCGGGTCACCGGACCCCCACCTCGGGCCTCTCCAGACGACCAAGCTGCACGTTTCAGGCAAACCCTCGGAACATTGGCGCCGTTGCCGGGGACCTGGAAAGTCATCCCTCTACCATGGCGGACAACCCTCTCAACGATGAGCACGCTACATCTGAACAAGAGGACAAAATTGACACCGGAGAACGACCAGACAGCCCTCTATCACCCCGTACTCCAGGAGGAAACAAACAGAATCGCCCAAAAACACCACCCCCAAACAAAGATCCACAAAATTCCAAAAAAGAGAAGAGCTCGGAAATTCTAGAAGCAGTCCGAGCACAACAAGACCGACTAAAACAACTCGAAGAGGACATAAAAAAGCAGAAAGAAACTGAACAAGATCTGAGAAGGGAGACTCGAAAGCGCAGAGAATTAGAAGAAAAACTGCGGAAAATAGAGGCCAACCTGAAAGACCGGACAGAACGCGGCACCACCACCGAAGGCAACCATGATCCCTTCACGCAAGAGATCATGAAGGAAAAGGTACCGCGAAACTTCAAACCACCCGACATGGACCTCTACGACGGCACCACCGATCCGAGTCACCACCTCAGCAACTTCAGAAGCAGAATGTACCTAGTCGACGCCTCCGATGCGATTCGGTGCAAAGCCTTCCCCACCACTCTCACCAAGTCAGCCATGAAGTGGTTCGACAACCTGCCACCAAGATCAATCACCAGCTTCGAAGACCTAACCAAAAAATTCCTAACAAGATTCTCTATTCAAAAGGACAAGACAAAACATGCCCCCAGTCTACTCGGGATCAAACAAGGT
>NC_029776.3:48070996-48072310 GCF_000817695.3 Arachis duranensis | reverse complement strand
CTACACCCCCCTCCGAGTCTCCCTGGTAGACGTCTACAGAGAAGTATGCCACACCGAAAAGATCCCACCACCCCGACCTCTAAAACACAAAAGAGCGGGAAGAGATCGGTCCGAATACTGTGAATATCACAAACTCTACGGTCACTCTACCAACGACTGCCACGACCTAAAGAATGTTATAGAAAAGCTGGCCAGAGAAGGAAAACTCGACAGATACATAGCAGGGAAAGGAGAAGAGACCAGGAAGAGAAGGCGGGGAGGTAACGAAGATCGGGCCGAACAAACCCCGCGAACCCCTGAAAGGCATGTTCACATGATAAATGGAGGTTTTGCAGGCGGAGGAACATCTAAATCCTCGCGAAAAAGGCACCTCAAAGAAGTCTATCACGTCCGAGAAGATAGTCCCCTGCCTGAATTACCTACTATCTCATTTACCCGAGAAGACGCTCAAGGGATAATTCCTGGACACGACGATATGGTAATCACCATTATCCTAGCGAACGCCAACTTACCTCGAACCCTGATTGACCAGGGAAGCTCAGCAGATATCCTGTTCAAAACGGCCTTCGACAAGCTCGGACTTGAAGAAAAAGAACTAAAGGCCTATCCCACCGACCTATTTGGACTAGGGGATACTCCGATCCATCCCTTAGGATACATCTCGCTACACACTACCTTTGGAAGAGGCGAGCAATCTAAAACATTAAGCATCAACTACATTATAGTCGACGTTACTTCAGCATACAATGCCCTCATTGGGCGACCAACCCTAAACAGACTGGCAGCTATAGTTTCGACCCCACACCTCTGTATGAAGTTCCCTACCGCAAAAGGAATCGCTACCCTAAAAGGCGACCAAAAACTAGCGCGGCGATGCTACAACGAAAGCCTGAGCCTAAAAGAGGAACTCATAACCCTCTTAAGGGAGAATTCCGACCTCTTCGCCTGGAAAGCCTCCGACATGCCAGGCATAAGTCCCGACCTGATGTGCCATAAGCTATCAGTTTACCCGGGATCCCGACCTGTCCAACAAAGACGCCGGAAGCTCGGACCCGAGCGCATGCAAGCGATAGAAGAACAAGTACAAACACTGCTAGATGTAGGGTTCATTAGGGAAGTAAAATACCCCCTATGGCTCGCAAACGTGGTCCTGGTAAAAAAGCCCAACGGAAAATGGAGGATGTGCGTCGATTACACAGATCTCAACAAAGCCTGCCCCAAAGACCCCTATCCACTGCCAAACATCGACGCCTTAGTAGACGCAGCCTCAGGCTACAGATATCTCTCCTTCATGGACGCATACTCAGGATACAA
>NC_029776.3:48068866-48069254 GCF_000817695.3 Arachis duranensis | reverse complement strand
CCGACCTCAGAAACAAAGAGCGTCCTGGAGGAAGTCCACGGAGGTATGTGTGGGAACCATCTCGGAGCTCGGGCATTATCCAAAAAAATAGTCCGAGCCGGGTTCTACTGGCCGACCTTGCAAAGAGATGCAACGGAATTTGTGAAAATATGCCCCCTGCCAAAAACACGCCAATTTTCACAAAGCACCACCCGAAGACCTTATCAGCGTCACTGCACCATGGCCCTTCGCAAAATGGGGACTTGACCTACTCGGCCCGTTTCCCCAAGGACCAGGGCAAGTCAAATACCTCATAGTAGGGGTCGACTACTTCACAAAGTGGATCGAAGCTGAACCCTTAGCCACCATCACGGCTCAGAAAAGCCGCAAATTCCTATACAAAAACATT
>NC_029776.3:48067987-48068743 GCF_000817695.3 Arachis duranensis | reverse complement strand
GGCCGAGCTAAAAATCAAACAGCAATTCACCTCAGTCGAGCACCCACAAGCCAATGGACAAGCAGAGGCCGCAAATAAAGTCATCTTGGCCGGGTTAAAACTAAGACTCCAAGAGGCCAAAGGGGCATGGGCCGAGGAGCTCCCCCAGGTACTATGGGCATATCGGACAACTCCACACTCTACAACGGGAGAATCGCCATTCCGGCTAGCTTACGGGATGGAGGCAATGATTCCTATCGAAATAGATGAAGGGTCACCCAGAGTCATCTTCTACAACGAAGAAGGTAACCCGCAGGCACAAAGGGAAGAACTCGACCTCCTCCCCGAGGTCCGAGAAAGTGCCCGGATCCGAGAAGAAGCCTTAAAACGGCGAACGGCCCTCAGATACAATCAGAAAGTAATAAAGCGAAGCTTCTCCATTCACGACTTGATTTTAATCCGAAATGACATCGGAACACAAAAGTCAGGAAAAGGAAAGCTAGCTGCAAATTGGAAAGGACCCTACAAGGTAACAGAAGTCTTAGGGACAGGCTATTACAAAATATCCGACCTAGAAGGCAATGAGCTGCCCAGGGCCTGGCACGCCTGTAATCTAAGACGGTACTACAGCTAGAAAAATTTAACCCGAGGTGTACTCTTTTTCCTACAAGGGTTTTTTAATGAGACACCCGGACAAGAAAAGCACCCGACCTAGCCAAGGGTAAACACTCTGTAAATATTCCTTCTTTTTTAATACTAATCAAATTTTTCTATTTT
>NC_029776.3:48049106-48066225 GCF_000817695.3 Arachis duranensis | reverse complement strand
GCAGAGGAAGCTCAGAACCTCATTGATATGGTGGCTAACAACCAATATTTCTTTGCTCACCAAAGGCAACGCCAACCATCACAAAAAAGAGGAATAATAGAGTTGGAAGGAGTGGATTCAATCCTAGCTCAGAACAAAATGATGCAGCAGCAAATTCAACAACAGTTTGAGCAAATGGCCAAAAGGATTGATAGCCTTCAAGTTGCAGCAGTTAATACAAGCCAACCATCAACCACATGGGTGCAAAATGAAGAAACTCAAGAGGAGCAACAACAAGAGCAAGTGCACTATATGAACAACCAAAATTCTGGATCAAATGAAGTGTATGGTGACACCTACAATCCATCTTGGAAGAACCACCCAAACCTTAGGTGGGGAGACAACCACAACTAAAACCAACAACCATGGCAAAGAAACTCAGCCCAAAACACTCCAAGAAACAACCAAAATCACAACCAGCAGCCAAATAACCAAAACTTTTACAGAAAATCCCAAAATAATTACCCCAACTCTAACCATTATCCACCCAATAACCAACCAACTAACGAAAACACTTACCATCATCCGTCAATACCCCAAAACCAACCAATCTCACAAGATTCTCAAAGGATTACTAATCTAGAAATGCTCATGGAGAAGATGATGAAGAACCAAGAATTGACAACAAAGAACCAAGAAGCTTCCATGAAGAACCTAGAGAGGCAGATTGGGCAAATCTCCAAGCAAATCTCTGTTGAAAAACCATCAAGCTCACTACCAAGTGACACCATTCCTAATCCAAAAGAGGAATGCAAGGCAATACAGTTGAGAAGTGGAAAACCCCTGCTGAAAGATGAAGAAGCCACTAAGAAACCCAAGGAAAGTGATAAGAAACAAGTTGAAAAAGAGGCAGCTAATGATGAAGATGCAACAGCAAACAAGCACCCTCAGAATCAACCTCAAGAAAAAGAAGATAGACCACAAAATCTGAAGAAGGGAAAGCAGACCATGGAAGAACCAAATCCAAGACAACATCAAGTGGAGAAAAACTTAACACCGCCATTGCCTTATCCCCAAAGATTCCACAAAGAGACTAAGGACCAACATTTTTCTAAATTTCTAGAGACTTTCAAGAAGCTGGTGTTCATACCCTGACCGGGGTCCTCCAACTCAGCAAACCTGTAAGAGGTCCGACCTTGTGGTTAAGCTCACACCTACAGGTCGGACCTCGGACAAAAGAGCAAGGAAGGCCCACCAAAAGGAACGCAGCCCAAACCTAAAGGCCGAAAAGGCCTAGAAAAGGCGGTTCCACAAAGATAGAGATAAAACTCCCAAAAAGATAAGATAAGATAAGATAAAGAATATCTTATCCAGGGAAGATCACGGCCAACTACTATAAATACACTGGAGCACCCAGGTATGGCATTCATTCCACATCTACACATATCTGCTTGGACCCATGCTAACTTAAGCATCGGAGTGTCATTGCAGGTACAACCACCAACCAGTCCGCATATCAAGCTCGGGTCACCGGACCCCCACCTCGGGCCTCTCCAGATGACCGAGCTGCACGTTTCAGGCAAACCCTCGGAACAGCTACTATGAATTCTCACCCCTCTCGCTTTGAGTTCAGTTCTAACTTTGTTGAAGGAAATAGAAATCATAGTAGGAATATGCATCAAGGTCAGACCAATCAAGGATGGATAGAGTCAAGAGGATATAATCAACCCTTTAGACAACAACACCCTCCAAGATATCATGGACAACGACCATTCTACAATGCATACCCAGCTGAAAGATATGGTGGACAACCTTGTAACTACCAACAAGCCCCACCCCGTGCCTATAGACCATCCTCTCAACATGACCTCAAACCACCACACTCACAAGCTTCTTTTCGCCATTCGCCACCATACGATCCTTATCCGCCCCAATACCAATCCAATTACTCCCAAGAACCACCACTCCCCCATACGCATTACCCATATCCATCAAAGTCAAAATCACAGGTTAGCCTTGAAGAATCAATGAAACAGTGCACTGCAATCCTTCATCAACTAGAACAAGCAATGGTGGAGAAGTTAAAGCAATTATCTTCCGGACGTTCAGCCCCTCAACAGACCCCCATGGCTTTATGTACAGAATCCAATGAAGCAGTGCAAAGGAGACGTTGGAAGCTCCAGTGAACAGCATAGAGCATAACTTCGTACTAGAACAAGTAGAGAAAGCTGTCATTGCAGAAGAAGAAGAGTCGGTTGTTGTGGAAAACTTCGTCAAGGATGTTACAATTGACGCTGAGGAGGATTTTGCACTGCCTCCACTGCAAATATCTTATGAAGAACTGAACGGAATAACCCAGGACACAGGTTTCCTTGATGATGATGATCACGAGTCCTATTCTCTTAGCGGCGAACTTGCATCCACAAGTGATTTCTTTGAGACAGAAGAATCTTCCCCGAGTGAATATGAAGATGATGCTAAGGTAGATCTTTCTCAACCTTCAATATATGACTTGAGCAATGATGAGGGAGAAATTGAAGACTCTGATCAAGAGATGGTTGAAGTGGAAGAATTCACAGAAGATTATAAGGGAGTAGAACTTACAGAACCACTGGAAACACCTATTCCAAGGCCGTTACCGCCCACCACAAACTACAAGTGGGTTAAATCCTTGTCTTTTATCTTCAATATTCCACTTGAATATGGTTTGCTTGAAACAGATGGCCAGCTTAGAGCTCTCTGCGGCTTTAAGAGTAAAAGGGAAATGGCTCATACTCAGAGCCGGTGCACAAGGTTCAATAAGATTCCACGCTTCAACTCGAAGTGCAAGGATTGGTATCATGCCCAATTGAGTGGATCACGGAGAACGTTTGGTCACCGTGGTGCGAATCTAATTTCCAAACTGCCCAGATGGAAAAGTATAGATCAAAATGAAAGCGGATTTGGAACCAAAGTTTGGGATCCTGGAAAATATTCTGATATTCATCACTCCGGGAGCCTGAAAATCTGTTTGAAGATGCTCAGAAGCTTCACATGCCTAGTTTGGGACCCCGGAGGCTATTGGCATTCCAAGCATTGGTGGAGATTTCTGGATGAATTTAAACACAAGCCGCCATAACAGGAAGCTCAACCAACGTCCAACTTAAGGACTTTAACCAAAAGAGCTAGGTGGGAGACAACTCACCATGGTATGATCGTCCCTTTTCAGTTTTAATTCTAGTATGTTTTGTTTGTTTTTGAATTTTTATTGAACCTGGAATCATGCATAGCATTCATATTAAGCATTGCACTTTGCATACTGCATAATCATAATAAAAAAAAACCGCACGCGACACGGCAGCGTCGCTGACGCGTCCGCGTCACAAGTGCGTTAGGAGAAAAGAAAAGTGAACAGAGAGTCACACGAAAGTGTGGCTGGAGGCGTGCCTTTGGCACAATTTGACCCACGCGACCGCGTCGCTGATGCGTCCGCGTCACATGGGAATCACGCCTCCCATGCGTCCGCGTCACCCACGTGGCCGCGTGACCTGGTAATCGGCGTATAAGGGGTGCATGGCCGAAAGTTGTGCTGGAGTAAGGCTGGACTGGTACTAGACGCACAAGCCTTACCACGTGAACGCGTGCCCCACGCGAACGCGTGCCCCACGCGAACGCGTGCCCCACGCGTCCGCGTCATCCTCCAATCTTGGCCACGCACGCGATTGCGTCAACCATGCGACCGCGTCACCCTAAAATTTGGCAAAAAGAGTTTCGAACAGAGAGTTGCGCGAACGCGAGGCTGCACTCGCGCCAATCGCATAAATCAAGCCACGTGTTCGCGTGCCCCACGCGTCCGCGTCGCCTGAAATTATTGCACCCACGCGACCGCGTCACCCACGCGACCGCGTCACTAGCATCGCACAACCTATCCAAATCAGTGCCAATTTTCTTATCTTTTCTTTTCTAATCCTAATTTTTTCTATCTTTTCTTATTCTATCTTCCTCCTCTCTTATTTACTTCTTCTTCCCTTCTTTCCTTTCTCATTCTTCTTATCATTCATTTTCTTTTACTCAATTGCAAACCTTCATTCATTACATTATTTTCATTGGTGTTAAACTTTCTTATTCAACTGTTACAACTTTTCTGGTATTATCTGGTGTTTAGTGACTTGTTTACACTGTTGGGTAATATTATTTAAATCAATGCTATTCTTTTATGATATTTGTATTCTTTTTTGCATTGACATGAGCTTATACTGTTTTTCATTACCCACACTCTCCCTAATTGTTGCAACATTTTGCACCACTAGTATGCCATGTGCTTCTATTGTTTCCTCACTTGCATGTTGTAGCTACCATGTAGTTGAGACCTCTATTATTTGGTATTAATACCCATATTTTATTTATATTTTTATCTTTATCTCTGGGTTACTGTTCGTCTTTTTCTCTTCTTTCAGGCTGGCCACCGAAGACGGGAAAAGGGAGGAACTTCTAAAAGGGGAGACAAACAAGTCCATCTGCACAATCCTTGAAGAAAAGGATCAGTTGGAACCACCCGTCCACCTGCACATCTCAGTAAGCACCGAGGACGGTGCATTCTTTAAGTGTGGGGAGGTCGATACCGATCTCCAGGGGTTAGTTATTTCCTATTTCAACACCAATGTTTTATTTTATTTGTTAGTTCATTGTTGCATTTGCATATTTATTTGATTTTGTACATTTAGTTACTACTTGGTTGAAGTAATATTTTCTTTTTCAAGAAATTTTTATAGTATTTCACTAATTTAAATTGAAAAAAAATTTGTGTTAAACTTGTTTTGAAGTTGTATTTGGAACATGGTTTTTGAGCTAAAGAACACACAACCTGTGAGATTTTGAGCTTATTTATATGGTTATATTATTTAACCATAAATTTTTATTCTTGTGTGTTTTCTTATCTATAATTGTAATCTTTGCTTTGTTCCATTCTATATGTCCAATTTTTAATATATTTACATGCTTGCATATGATTGAGGCCTTGTTTGATTTTAACTCACTATCCCAAATAAAGCTTGCCTTTTATTCCATCTTTGTTAGCCCCCTTGAGCCTTTTAATCCCCTCCTATTCTATAAACCACAACACTAGCCTTAAGCAGAAAAACAAATTTAAAATCCCAAGTTGAATCCTTGGTTAGCTTAAGATAGAAATTGTGTAATTGTTTAAGTGTGGGAAACCTATTGGGAACATGGATGATAAAAACAAAGGGTAGGAAGTTGAAAAGAATGAAATAATTCAAAATAAAAATTTTGGGAAGCATGCTCATGTGAAATCAAAAATAATTGAATTACCATGTGCATTAAAAAAAATAATAATAAATAAAGGAGATACAAAAGAATTCCCCAAATGCAAAATAAAGCAATGCACATGGGACAAAATTAAAACTAATACATGAGCATGTAACATCAAAAGTGGAAAAAATATGGGAGAATAGGTAAAAAAGCTTTGCTTTACAAAGTATGTATGTTAGGTGAGATCTTGGACTAATCAAGGATTCACTTCACTAGCTTACTTAACCTTATATATATACCCTTACCTTTACCTTAGCCCCATTACAACCTTGAAAAAGACCTCATGATGTTTGCATTGGTACATTAAATATTTGTTGATTGGTTAGATGAAGAACAAGGTTTAGAAAGCATGATTAGAGAAAAGTAGAGTGATTACCCCTATACACTTGAGATATTAGAGTGATATACACTACCAGTGAGGGTTCAGTGCTTAATTCTATGTTCCCTGCTTTCATGAGCTACCTTCTTACAAGTTTACTTGTCTTTATTTTATATGATTTGAATTAGTGGAATTTGAATTATTTTTGTCTTGGAGAACTTATTTACTTTTAACCAAGTAGGTAGAAGCATCTTAGCATGTAGTTGCATTTATAGGTTGCATTTCATACATTCTACCATTCCTCTTCATCTTTATAGTTCTTTAGAACTTAGCATGAGGACATCCTATTGTTTAAGTGTGGGGAGGTTGATAAACCCATATTTTATGGTTTATCTTGTGCTTAATTGAGTGGATTTTATCAACTCTTTACCCACTTATTCATACTATTCGCATGTTTTACATTTGCCTTCCTAATTATGTGCTTTGATTGAAAACATGTTTCTTTGGACTTATATTTGCTATTATTAATCCTCTCTTATTACCATTAGATGCCTTGATATGTGTGTTAAATGTTTTCAGATATTATAGGGCATGAATGGCTTGGAGGATGGAAAGGAAGCATGCAAAAGTGGAAGGAATACAAGAAGTTGGAGAAACTGCAAAGCTGTCAGCCTGACCCTCTCGCACTAAAATGACCATAACTTGAGCTACAGAGATCCAAATAACGCGGTTTCAGTTGCGTTGGAAAGCTAACGTCCGGGGCTTCGATTTGATATATAATATGCCATAGTGGCCTTGACGCTAGGCGACGCGACCGCGTGCTCCATACAGCCGCGTCGCAGTGACGAAAAACCAGCGTGGCAGATTTCTTCTCCAGCGATTTCTGGGCTGTTTTCGACCCATTTTTCGGCCCAGAAAACTCAGATTAGAGGCTATAAAGTAGAGGGATTGCATCCATTCAGATCAGGCACTCATAATTCACTTTCCATGATTTAGATCTAGTTTTGAGAGAGGTTCTCTCCTCTCTCTCTTAGGATTAGGATTTAGGATTTCTATTAGTTTTACGAGTGACTCTCAATCACAGGTTCTTTATTTTTAATTATTTTTCCAATTTAATTTATGAACTCTGCCATGTTACAGATTACTCTTTTAAATTAATGTTATTTGAGGTATTTCAGTTTAATATTGCTTTCTTTTATTTACATGATTATTGCTTCCCATCTAAAAGCATTTTTATTCCAGCAGCTTCAATTTCCTTTCCTTTTGGCCCTGGTTAAATAATTGGTAGCTCTAGAGTTATCAAACTCATTATTGATTGAAAATTTGATTTCTTCATTTCATTAATTCATATTCCAATAACTCTAGCCTTTCCCAAGGAAAGACTAGGACCTGAGGATTCGAATTAATTCATCCATTTGACTTACCTTCATAGTTAGAGGTTAACAAGGTGGGAGAAGAATCCAATTCTCTTCATAATTGATAAGGATAACTAGGATAGGACCTCCAGTCTTTATACCTTGCCAAGAGTTTATTTTACTGTTAATTTATTTTACTTGTTATTTAAATATGCTTGTACCCATTGCCCAAATTCCAAAAACCCCAATTTTACCTTTTTCATAGCCAATAATAAGAACATACCTCCCTGCAATTCCTTGAGAAGACGACCCGAGGTTTAAATACTCGGTTAACAATTTTTGAAGAGGTTTGTTATTTGTGACAACCAAAACGTTTGCACGAAGGAATTTCTATTAGTTTAGAAGATGTATCTACAACGCGAATATTTTTAATAATTCTTTACTAGCAAAAATCCCAACGTCAGCTCCCTCCCTTAAAAAGGTCGGCAGCCCAATTTGTGTTAGCAGATAAAAGCATTATTACAGTGGCTGGAGTTACTGAAGATGTTTTAGTGAACATTAAAGGGGTCACATTCTCCACTGATTTTTATATCTTGGAGATGCCCCATAATGACTCAGATAAGCCATCATCAATCCTACTTGGGAGACCATTCCTGAAGACATCAAAATGCAAATTGGATGCTTTTTCAGGAACATAATCTTTTGAAATAGATGGCCGAATGGTAATCTTCAATCTGAATGGATTCATAAACAACCCTCCAGAAGATCGTTTTATCTTCCAGTGTGACATCATAGATGAAACTGTAGCTGAAGTTCACCAGGAAGAGTTTGAAGATAAGTACAAAGGACAAGATCCAAGTGTGGGGAATTTCGAGGACAATGCAGGCACTCTACCACTGCCACCAGTTCCAGATAATCGAAAGCCAGATCATAACCAGAAGTCAGAATTGAAACCCTCCCTCCACACCTCAAATATGCTTACCTTGAGAACCAGCGGAAGTTTCCAGTTATCGTTGCACAGGACCTCACTCCTGAACAGGAAGAGCAGTTACTTAGTGTGCTGAGGAAGCACAAAAAAGCAATTGGGTGGAGTTTAGCAGACATAATAGGCATCAATCCTCAAGTTTGTGAGCACAGGATATTTTTAGACGAAGGAGCAAGACCTGTTCGTCAACCCCAAAGAAGATTGAACCCCACCATTTTAGAGGTTGTCAAGAAGGAAGTAACTAGACTATTAGAGGCAGGTATTATCTACCCCATCTCAGACAGTGAATGGGTGAGCCCAGTACAAGTGGTGCCCAAGAAGTCTGGAGTAACTACAGTGAAGAATGAGCATGGAGAGCTCATAGCAACCAGAGTACAGAACGCTTGGAGGGTCTGCATTGATTACAGGCGTCTCAACCAAGCTACTCGTAAGGATCACTACCCTCTTCCATTCATTGATCAAATGCTGAATCGCCTGTCAGGTAAATCACATTATTGCTTTTTAGATGGTTACACAGGCTATTTCCAGATTTATATAGCTCCTGAGGATCAGTAAAAGACTACCTTTACATGTCCTTTTGGGACTTATGCTTACAAGAGAATGCCCTTTGGCCTGTGCAATGCACCAGCCACTTTCCAAAGGTGCATGATGAGTCTTTTCTCTGATCTGATTGAGAACTGTATGGAAGTTTTTATAGACGATTTTAGTGTTTATGGTGATTCTTTTAGCCTTTGCTTAGATGGATTATCTAGAGTATTAGATAGATGTGTCAATACAAACCTTGTATTAAATTTTGAAAAATGTAACTTTATGGTCAAACAAGGGATTGTACTGGGACATGTTGTATCTAATAGTGGCATTTCTGTAGATTCAGCAAAGGTTGATGTTATTTCTAGTTTGCCTTACCCCTCTTCTGTGAGGGAAGTCCGTTCGTTCATTGGCCATGCAGGTTTTTACAGGAGATTTTTTAAGGACTTTAGTAAGGTAGCACTTTCCTTATCCAGATTACTACAGAAGGATATTGAGTTCGAGTTCAGTGAGGATTGCAAACAAGCGTTCGATAAGCTGAAGACCGACCTGACTCAAGCTCCAATTGTGAGAGGACCAGACTAGAGCCAGCCATTTAAAATCTGTGCGATGCTTTCAACCATGCAGTAGGAGCAGCGCTGGCTCAGCGTGAAGGTAAGGATCCTTTTGTTATTGCTTATGCGTCTAAGACTTTAGACACTGCCCAGTCCAATTATACTACTATTGAGAAAGAGTATCTATTAGCTAAAAAGGACCATGCAGCTTTAAAGTATCTATTAGCTAAAAAAGAGTCCAAACTAAGGCTCATACGTTGGATACTGCTATTACAATAATTTGATTTAGAAATAAAGGATAGGAGTGGTAACCAGAATCTAGTGGCAGACCACTTGAGTCGCCTTGAGCACATTAAGGATGATTCTACTCCTATAGATGATAATTTTCTATTTGATAACCTGCAAGCAGTATTTGAGGTAGTCCCTTGGTATGCACCTGTAGCTAATTATCTAGTTATTAGTCGCACATTTCCTCCACACTTTTCTAAGCATCAAAGAGACAAGATGAAAAGCGAGTCTAAATATTATATATGGGATGACCCATATTTATGGAGATGTGGCGCTGATCAGGTAATTAGACGTTGTGTGCCTCAATCAGAATTTCAGGACATTTTGGCCCTCAAAGAACAGCTAGAAAGATCTTAGACTGTGGATTCTGTTGGCCTACTCTTTTTAGAGACGTTGCTGAGTTTTGTAAATCTTGTCTCCCATGCCAAAAATTTGGTAATATATCCAGGAGGGATGAGATGCCTCAACAAATTATGCTTTTCTGTGAAATTTTTGATGTTTGGGGCATTGGCTTCATGGGTCCATTTCCAAATTCTAATGGCTATTTTTATATATTGTTAGCTGTGGATTACGTTTCCAAATGGGTGGAAGCAATTCCTACCTGCACTGATGATGCTGACACTGTTGTTTCCTTTGTGAGAAATCATATTATTTGCCGCTTTGGATCACCACGAGCAATCGTGAGCGATCAAGGCACCCATTTTTGTAACAGGAGATTAACAGGATTAATGAAGAAGCATGGGATAATTCATAAGATTGCAACAGCATACCATCCTCAGACCAATGGGCAAGCCGAGGTGTCAAACAGAGAGATAAAGCGTATCTTGCAGAAGATAGTAAAACCTCATAGAAAATACTGGAGCACCAGGCTACAAGATGCACTATGGGCATACAGGACAACATATAAAACACCCATTGGGATGGGTCCTTTCCGCTTAGTTTATGGAAAAGCTTGTTATCTCCCAGTTGAAGTAGAGCACAGAGCCTTTTGGGCAGTCAAGGAATGCAACATGGGAATTGAGAAACCGGAGTTGAAAGGAAGTTACAACTGCAAGAACTGGAGAGCCTTCGCCTAGAAGCTTATGAGAACTCAAGAATATACAAGGAGAGATGAAGGCTGTACATGATCAGCACATCAAGAGAAGAGAGTTCCAGCCTGGGGATTTAGTCCTCCTTTACAAATCTCGACTGAGGCTCATGCCAGGCAAGTTGAGATCAAGATGGGAAGGTCCATACAGAGTAGAGAAGGCCGAACCATACGGAGTTTATCACCTAAGCCATCCTTCAAGCTCTGAACTTATCAAAGTTAATGGACAACGTCTGAAGCTGTACCATGGCGAGATAATGTAGAAAAATAAAGAGCTTGAGATCTTCCTCTTGGAAGATCCCCACATGGCAGAAGATTGAGCTAGTGGAGCGTCCAACTTACAGACGTTAAAGCAAAGTGCTAGGTGGGAGACAACCCACCATGGTATGATCGTTCTTTTCTTTGTTTTTAGTTTTTCTATTTAATGACCCTTCTCTTTATCAGCACATTTCGTGCATCTGCATTTGCATAATAAAAAAAAAACCCATGCGACGCGACCGCATCAGCGACGCGTCCGCGTCGAAAGGAGAGGGGAGAAAATAAAAAACGAACAGAGAGTCACGCTGGAGCGTGGCTGGAGGCGTGCCAGTGGCACAAATCGTCCCACGCGACCGCGTCGCTGACGTGTCCACGTCATTGACGTTAGGATTTTTGCCAGTAAAGAATTTCATAAAGATAGTCGCATTGTAGATATAGTCTCTAAACCGACAGAAATCCCTTCGTACAAACGTTTTGGTTGTCACAAGTAACAAACCCCTTTAAAATTGATAACCGAGTATTTAAACCTCGGGTCGTCTTCTCAAGGAATTGCAGGGAGGTATGTTCTTATTATTGGCTATGAAAAAGGTAAAATTGGGGTTTTGGAAGTAAGGTGGGAATATATTGTATGACAAGTAAAATAAAATAATAATAGCTGTAAAATAAACCTTTGGCAAGGTATAAGAACTGGAAGTCCTATCCTGGTTATCCTTATCAATTATAATGAGAATTGGATTTTTCTCCCACTTTGTTAACCTCTAACTATGAAGGTAAGTTAAGTGGATGAATTCCAATTTTCAACTAACAATGAGTTTGATATCTCAAGAGTTACCAATTATTTAACCAAGGCTAAAAGGGGAAAAACTAAATCTACTAGAGTAACAATATCCTCAGATTAGGAATAATAAAAAGGAACAATCATAAACTAAAATACCTCAAATGTCATTAAATACGAAAATCATCATGAAAGTGGCATAGGCCAAATAGGCAACATAACTAATACAAGCAAGCATTCAAATGTCTGAAAATAAGAAATAAACATAAAGTAAAAGAACATTGAACCTGGGATTGAGAGTCACTCTTAAAACTAAGAGAAGTCCTAAATCCTAAATCCTAATCCTAAAGAGAGAGAGGAGAGAACCTCTCTCAAAACTAAATCTAACTCATGGAAAGTGAATTATGAGTGCCTCCTCATGAATGCATGCATTCCCCCACTTTATAGCCTCTAATCTGTGTGTTATGGGCTGAAGACTGGGTCAAAAGCAGCCCAGAAGTCACTTCCAGCGCTTTCTGGTCCGTACAGGTCGCGGAAAAGTGACGCGGCCGCATGGCTCACGCAGCCGCGCGGGTTGCGTTCCTGCCAGGTCACGCGTCCGCGTGACCCACGCGTTCGCGTCATCTGGCGTCGGAGCAACTATGGCAAATTATATATCAAATCGAAGCCCCGAACGTTAGCTTTCCAATGCAACTGGAACCGCATCATTTGGACCTCTGTAGCTAAAGTTATAGCCGTTTGAGTCCGAAGAGGTCAGGCTGGACAGCTTAGCAGTTTCTCCAACTTCTTGTATTCCTTCCACTTTTGCATGCTTCTTTTCCATCCTCTGAGCCATTCCTGCCCTGTAATCTCTGAAAACACTTAACACACATATCAAGGCATTTAATGGTGATAAGAGAGGATTAATAATAAGCAAATATAAGTCAAAAGAAGCATGTTTTCAGTCAAAATACATAATTAGGAAGGAAAATGTAAAACATGCAAATAGTATGAATAAGTGGGTAAAGAGTTGATAAAATCCACTCAATTGAGCACAAGATAAACCATAAAATAGTGGTTTATCAACCTCCCCACACTTAAACAAAAGCATGTCCTCATGCTAAGCTCAAGAGAAACTATAAAGATGAAGAGGAATGGTAAGATGTATGAAATGCATCCTATCTATATGAATGCAACTGCATGCAAAATGTTTCTACCTACTTTGATTAAAAATAAACAAATCTTTCAAGAACAAATATGAACTGGATTTCACTAATTCAAATCATAAAAATGAAGTACAAATAGACTTGTAAGAAGAAAATAGCTTATGAAAGCAGGAAACAAGAAATTGAGCATCGAACCCTTACTGGTAGTGTATACACTCTAATCACTCAGGTGTTTTAGGTTCGATTCTCTCAATTCTCTACTAACCTTACTTTCTAAGGCTTGCTCTTCATCTAACAATCAACATAAATTTAATGCATAAATACACATATCAAGAGGTCTTTTAAGGGTTGTAATGGGGTTAGGGTCAAAGTAGAATTGTATTTGGTCAAGTGGACTAAAATCTGAATCCTTAATTAACTTAAACTTTCCACCTAACTTTAGACAATCCATGTAATCACAATACAAACCTAACTGTCCATTAACTATGTTTTCCACATATTCATACATTCTAATTTCAAGTACAACTCATATGCATTGCTTTCACCACTTACTTTGGGGCATTTTGTCCCCTTTTATTATTTGCTCTCTTTTTTTTTCAATGCATATGATTAATTTATTGAATGCATGAACATGTTCTAAACATTTCTTTCACATTTTCAGAAAATTCTAACATACTCAATTCTCAAACCAGATGTTTCCAAACCCACTCTTCCCCACACTTAATTCATAAGCATCCTCACTAGTCTAAGCTAACCAAGGATTCAAATTAAGGACATTATTGTTTTTCGCTTAGAGTTAATGATGTGCTAAAATAAAGAACAAAGGGGTAAAATAGGCTCAAAATTGGTCTGCAATAGATAATGAAAAGGTTAAGGCCATATGGGTATGTAAGCTCAGTGAAACAAGGCCTCAATCATATAAGTGTATGCATACATTAAACAATGAAAATATAGAATCAAGCAAGAGAAATATCACAATTTTAGAGAGAACAACACACACCAAAAATAAAATATTGGTTGATAAAATGCAACCAATCAAATAGGCTCAAAATCTCACTGGTTTTGTGTGTTCAAGCTTTAAACCATGTTCCAAAATAATATTTCTTTCATACAAGTTTTTCAAAAAGTTTTATTCAAATTAGTGAAATACTCTAAAAAGTCTCTTGAAAAAGAAAATATTACTTCAACCAAGTGGTAAAATATGCACAAATAAAACAACATGCAATCAAACATGCAAATGCAACAATGAAAAACAAATATTGGTGTTAAGAAGGGACTAACTGACCCGCGGAGATCGGTATCGACCTCCCCACACTTAAAGATTGCACCGTCCTCGGTGCATGCTAAGATATACAAGTGGAAGGGTCTATGCAACTGATGCTTTTCTCCAAGAATTGTGCCGATGGACTTGCTTGTTTTCCCATTAAGAAGCTTTTCCTCTCCCTTCGTGGTGGCCATCCTGAAAGAAGAGGGAAAAGAAAAAGTAACCCAAAAATAAAGATAGAAAATAAATAAATAAAATATAATTGGGTTAATGCCAAATGATAAGCGTCTTATTTACATGGTAGCTACAACATGCAAGTGAGAAAATAGTGGAAGTACATGGCAAATCAATGGTGCAAAATTTGCAACAATGGGAAAGAGAGATAATATAAATTTATGTCAATGCAAAAATAATACAAATATAAAAGATTGGCATTGATTTAAATAATATTACTCAATCAGAATTAAACAAGTCACTAAGCATCAAGAAAATATCAGAAAAGATGTAACAGTTGAATAAGAATATTTGAACACCAATAATAATTTTAGGAAAATAAAAATATGCAATGAATGAAAGTATGCAAATAAATTAAATAATTAGAAGTAAGAGAAAATAAGAAAGGAAGAAGAAAGAAATAAGAAAAGATAAGAAGAATAAGGATTTGGAGAAGAAAAGATAAGAAAATTGGCACTAATTTGGATAGGTTGTGCGACGCTGGCGACGCGGTCGCGTGGGTGACACGGTCGCGTGGTGCGCAAATAAGGTTAGGCGACGCGGACGCGTGGGGCACGCGATCGCGTGACTCGATTTGTGCTAGTGGCGCGAGTGCAGCCTCACGGTCACACAATTCTCTGTTCAAAACTTAGTATTGCCAAAATCCAGGGTGACGCGGTCGCGTGGTCGACGCGATCGCGCGGATGGCCTTATTTTCAATATGACGCGGACGCGTGGGTGACGCGTTCGCGTGGCAGGGCTTGTGCTACTAGCATGGGTCTAGCCCAATTCCAGCTCAACTTTCGACCATACACCCTTTTTACGCCGATTTCAGGTCACGCGGTCGCGTGGGAGGCTATTTTTCCAAATGATGCGGACGCGTCATCGACACGTTCGCGTGGAGTCAATTTGTGCTAATAGCGCGCCTCCAGCCCTGCTCCTGCGTAACTCTTTGTTCAATTTATTATTCTCTCATCTCCTTGCGACGCGGACGCGTCGCTGATGCGGTCGCGTCGCGTGCTCGCTTTTTTTTTTGAAATCAAATGCAGAATGCAGTGTTAATATGAATGTGATGCAAAACTCCAAGTTCAATATAATAAAATAAAATAAAACTCAAAAGCAAATAAAACTAAATAAAAATGAAAAATGAACGATCATACCGTGGTGGGTTGTCTCCCACCTAGCACTTTTAGTTAAAGTCCTTAAGTTGGACATTTGATGAGCTTCCTGTCATGGTGGCTTATGCTTGAACTGATCCAGGAATTCCCACCAATGTTTGTATCTCCAGTAACCTCCGGGGTCCCAGACTAAGCACGTAAAGCCCTTACGAAGCTTCAAATAGATTCTTAGGCTCCCGGGGTGACAAATGTCAGAACAGATTCCAGGATCCCAAGCTTTACCTTTACACCCGTTTTTGTCTTGATTTGCATTTTTCCAGCCGGGTGAAAGGTGATCTGAATTCTCACTGCAGCGACCTAACAGCTTCCTAGACCCATTCAGTTGAGCTCTATACCAACCTTTGCGTTTAAACTTAAAGCTTCCAACCATAATGAACCTTGCAGGACAATTCTTACCACTGGCCATCTTCCGCTTACTCTTAATGTCACAAAGAGCTCTAAGTTGACCATCCGTCTCCAGTAGCCCATATTCAAGTGGGATTAGAAAGCTTTGGGATATGAATTTTACCCACTTGAATGTTGTGAAGGATGATGGTGACTTAGGGGGAGGTATCTTTAATGAAATTGCAAGCTCCACTCCCTTATGCTCTTCTCTGATAATTACCACCTCTTTGCAAACTTCTTCAATTTCAACCTCTTCTTCTTGGTAGTTCTCTTTCAATTCAATCTCCTTTTCATTGCTTTCTAAGGGCATGGGAGGTTGTGCTTCTTCTTCTTGAATCTCCATCTCTTGATCAACCTCTTCCAAGTCTTCAACTATGATATGCTTTGGAGGTTGTACACCCTCTTCAGCATCAATTTCAACCGTCTTGGAAGGAGGCTCTATGTCTTGTCTTTCCCATGGAGGTTCTACGTCTCCTAAGTCTTCAACCAACTCTTATTTTTGAACAATGATAGCTTCTTCTACTTGTTCTATTATGACTCCATGCTCTGTCTTGTCCACTGGAGTTTCTGGTATCTCCTTTATGCTATGCTCTTCACTAGACTGTCCACATGGGGCTGTGGCTGATCCTTGTGTATTTAAGCATCTAGAAGCCCATTGAATTAATACTTGCCCCAGTTGTTGAGTGGTTGCCTGAAATCAATCCATTGTTTCCTTGAGACGATCCTTTGCCTCTTGATGCACTCGATTTTCATAAGTAGGATCATAATGCTCTTGGATTGATGGATATGGAGATGGTGAATATTGAAGTGGTGGTTCTTGTGAGTAATTGGGTTGGAATTGGGGTGGTTCTATATATAGTTCATATGGCTCATAAGGTGGTTGGTATGGTAGTTGAGGGTTAGTGTTATATGGAGGTGAATGGCGGAAAGGGGCTTGTGAGTATGGTGGTCTAAAGTCATGTTGAGGAGGGGGTTCATAGACATATGGTGGTGGTTGTTGATAATCAAAAGAGTGCTCACCATAGCCATCATCTTGATATGCATCACAGAATAGTTGTTGATAGTCCATTGGAGGTGGTTGTTGCCATGAGGGTTGATCAAATCCTTGTGGCTCCTCCCATCTTTGATTGTTCCAACCATGGTGCATGTTGTCATTATAATCTCCTCTTCCTGTAACATAATTGTAACCAGACTCATAGCCAAAGGGATGAGAGTTCATGGTAGTAAGAGAAAATAAAAACAAAAATTAATAAAAAGAAAATATTTTGAAAATGATATAATTTTTGAAAAAGATAGGAAAATAATTTTGAAAAAGATATTATTTTTGAAAAAGATAAGATAAGATAAAAAAAATTTTAAAATAAAAATCTGAAATTTTTTTTTTGAAAAATATTTACAATAACCAATAATAAGGCACACGTTTGCAATTCCCCGGCAACGGCGCCATTTTTGACGTTAGGATTTTTGCCAGTAAAGAATTTCATAAAAATAGTCGCGTTA
>NC_029776.3:48048247-48049085 GCF_000817695.3 Arachis duranensis | reverse complement strand
CGACAGAAATCCCTTCGTACAAACGTTTTGGTTGTCACAAGTAACAAACCCCTTTAAAATTGATAACCGAGTATTTAAACCTCGGGTCGTCTTCTCAAGGAATTGCAGGGAGGTATGTTCTTATTATTGGCTATGAAAAAGGTAAAATTGGGGTTTTGGAAGTAAGGTGGGAATATATTATATGACAAGTAAAATAAAATAATAATAGCTGTAAAATAAACCTTTGGTAAGGTATAAGAACTGGAAGTCCTATCCTGGTTATCCTTATCAATTATGATGAGAATTGGATTTTTCTCCCACTTTGTTAACCTCTAACTATGAAGGTAAGTTAAGTGGATGAATTCCAATTTTCAACTAACAATGAGTTTGATAACTCAAGAGTTACCAATTATTTAACCAAGGCCAAAAGGGGAAAAACTAAATCTACTAGAGTAACAATATCCTCAGATTAGGAATAATAAAAAGGAACAATCATAAACTAAAATACCTCAAATATCATTAAATACGAAAATCATCATGAAAGTGGCATAGGCCAAATAGGCAACATAACTAATACAAGCAAGCATTCAAATGTCTGAAAATAAGAAATAAACATAAAGTAAAAGAACATTGAACCTGGGATTGAGAGTCACTCTTAAAACTAAGAGAAGTCCTAAATCCTAAATCCTAATCCTAAAGAGAGAGAAGAGAGAACCTCTCTCAAAACTAAATCTAAATCATGGAAAGTGAATTATGAGTGCCTCCTCATGAATGCATGCATTCCCCCACTTTATAGCCTCTAATCTGTGTGTTCTAGGCTGAAAACTGGGTCAAAAGCAGCCCAGAAGTCACTTCCAGC